>NC_139698.1:1491768-1496768 GCF_964188405.1 Protomyctophum parallelum | reverse complement strand
AGGGCCTCGAGTGGCTTATTGCTTTTCTAAAACGGTTACAAACATATAGCAATATTAACCTAATAAAACTATTAAATTCACAAAAGTAGCTACGCTTTGCGCCACCAGAGCGAGCGAGCCACATCACGTCCTTGTTGTGCTCGGCAAGTAGCCCATGTGACGGGAGAATAGCGCTTGATGTATTTACGGGGCTGCCTGGAGCCACACATTCACAGTCATAATATGAGCCGGGCGGTGCTTATAGACGCCCGCAACGGCATGGGTTTGTAAGGCAAATCAAGCGCTCCCCTTCCCCCAGTACAGCTTACAGAGATGCGGAATCAGCTGTGAATGATATGAAGCGATTGACGGTGTGGATTTACAACGGTCACGTGACGGCAACCAGCCAATCAGAATCAAGTATTTGGGACTAACCGTTTTAGAAGTTGAATTTTGTGTCATAGGTCCTTTAACCCATTTTGGTGTTAGCATCATGTCGTGCTTTAGCTATTTCAAAAATAGCAGATCTACAAGCTCGTAGCGCGCCACCGAGTGGCGCGCTACGAGCTTGTAGGTCTGCTATTTTTGAAAAATCGAAGAACGACTGACATAGAAGACATAGCTTTTTCAGAAAAACTGTCATTTTCAAACAGACATTTTTAGAATCTGATCTCAGGTCAGCTCATGTGCGCGCATGTGTGTGTGTGTGTGCGTGTGTGTGTGCGTGTGTGTGTGTGTGCGTGTGCGTGTGTGCGTGTGTGTGTGTGTGTGCGTGTGCGTGTGTGTGTTCAGATCAAGCGGTCTAGTATCCCAGCGGCGGGTCTAGGGGTGTTCTACGTTGGAGACGCTGAGCTTCCTGCCGGAACCCACTTCGGTCCGTATGAGGGAGTCACCACTCGCAGAGAGGAGGCCCTGGAGAGTGGATACTCCTGGGTGGTGAGTGTGTGTGTGAATGAATGAATGAATGAATGAATTTTTATTTTCGTGTCTTGTCATTAAGACCCATCCCTTACGGGATTATAAGACACCAACAACATAAATAAACAATATCACGTTTCACTTCCCACACAGAATTTACACAAAGTATTTGATCAAAACAAAAATAGAAATTATCATAAAATAAAATACATCACATATAAGTTTTCTTTGTCCGTATGTCCCAAGCTTTCTCTATATATTCTGCTAATGCAAATATCTTTTGTTCGAAAATCCATCGCAGTCGCTCTGCATCACTTAACCACATCAGATCTATATTTTTACATCTGTTAAATAACTTTTGACGTAGCTCATGATACAACGGGCAATAGAAAAGAAAATGGAACTCATTCTCAATATCATTTATATCACAGTAGGTGCAAATACGTTCTTCTTCTGTACGTTCTTCACACTGTGTGTGTGTGTGTGTGTGTGTGTGTGTGTGTGTGTGTGTGTGTGTGTGTGTGTGTGTGTGTGTGTGATGGTCTGACAGTAAGACCATGTCTCCATTAGGGCTGACCTCGATTAGTCGAATAGTCGACTAATCGATCGGAACGGGTCTCAGTCGACTGACCACCTCTTAGTCGACTTTTGCCCCCCCAAAAAAACATTGTATATAAAAATACAATATTTACAAAAATATACAAAAATATTGTATTATTCCACTAGGTCTGTGGGGGACATAAACACATTTGAACATTCTGACTGTTCAAATCTCCAATGTGCATGTGGAGTGTGTCTGCCTGTGTGGCAATGTGCCACTGCCTGTGACTTGAATCGCACAGTGCGCTGGCCTGAAAGACTCCAGAATCTCAATCTCACCTGCTGTGCTCAATCTGGCTAATGACAAGCCTCTCAGTTGTTCACAAAAAAAAAGAATAAAAAAAAAAGGGTTTTTTCTTTCTTTTTTTTCTGGAGTCTTTCAGGCCAGCGCACTGTGCGATTCAAGTCACAGGCAGTGGCACATTGCCACACAGGCAGACACACTCCACATGCACATTGGAGATTTGAACAGTCAGAATGTTCAAATGTGTTTATGTCCCCCACAGACCTAGTGGAATAATACAATATTTTTGTAAATATTGTATTTCTATTAAAAAAAAATTGGGGCAGTCGACTATTAGTCGACTAACAGCAAATGTATTCATCTATCAGTCGACTATACAAATCCTTAGTTGGGGACAGCCCTAGTCTCCATAGCTCTAATGCTACTGATCCATAGCTCTAATGCTCTGGTCCATAGCTCTAATGCTCTGGTCCATAGCTCTAATGCTACTGGTCCATAGCTCTAATGCTACTGGTACTGGTACCAGCTACTGGAGTATGTAGACAGCACTATAATTGCATTGTATATAGTCATAGCACGTCATAGTACATATGTATAGCATAGTATAGTATATATGTATAGTTTATGTATAGTTTCATTATATAGATATTCCACTGTTACTTTCTTAGCTTACGCATGTTTCATGATAAATGTTTACTTTTTATGTGATGCTTTTTTGTTCTTGCTTAATGTAAATCGCTCTGGATTAAGAGCGTCTGCTAAATGCCTAATTGTAAATTGTAAATTGCACCCGTTTCGACTGTTATGAATAGACAAGACCGCAGTGATCACTTTAGGATCAGTGCGGCTGTTTGACGAGTACGGGCATGCTCTGCCGACTGATACAAAAACAACCACAGGATTAAGGTTGGCGAACATGCGTTAACACATTGAGTACGCCGACTGCCTTCAAAATATAGGCTATAGAATACCAGAGGTGTCTGATCGCTTTTACTTTGAAAGCCATGAACCGGAAACACTTTCCTAAAAAAGTTGACTTTACAAAGTGACCTCAACATCCCCGATCATCTTAATATATTGTTTTACGCTCCAAAAAGCGTTCATATTTTGCGGGAGAGACGGATGAGGAGCAGAAAATAAGCGCCAGCATATCGCTCTATTTATCACCACGGAGAGCGCCCTGGATTAGGAGCTACGAGTCATTCTTTCCGTCTCGCTAACATGGGAGTCAATAACAAGCTAATAGTTGCACTGAGCGTTAGCATACGGCAAGCGAAAAGCGAAATGCCAAAAAAATAAATAGGAAAAATTCTGAATATTAATATCTCGCCCCGCATCGCTGGGATGTCGCTAGGACGTCCTCAGACGTCCTTAGAACTATATGTTCGGTATCCTATGACGTTCTCAGGCGTCCTACGTGCTAGAGGTGTTAATATTAGGACCGCACTGCGACATGCATGTTAATATCAGGACCGCACTGCGACATGCATGTTAATATCAGGACCACACTGCGACATGCATGTTAATATTAGGACCGCACTGCGACATGCATGTTAATATCAGGACCACACTGCGACATGCATGTTAATATCAGGACCGCACTGCGACATGCATGTTAATATTAGGACCGCACTGCGACATGCATGTTAATATCAGGACCACACTGCGACATGCATGTTAATATTAGGACCGCACTGCGACATGCATGTTAATATTAGGACCGCACTGCGACATGCATGTTAATATCAGGACCACACTGCGACATGCATGTTAATATTAGGACCGCACTGCGACATGCATGTTAATATCAGGACCACACTGCGACATGCATGTTAATATCAGGACCGCACTGCGACATGCATGTTAATATCAGGACCACACTGCGACATGCATGTTAATATTAGGACCACACTGCGACATGCATGTTAATATCAGGACCACACTGCGACATGCATGTTAATATTAGGACCGCACTGCGACATGCATGTTAATATCAGGACCGCACTGCGACATGCATGTTAATATTAGGACCGCACTGCGACATGCATGTTAATATCAGGACCGCACTGCGACATGCATGTTAATATTAGGACCACACTGCGACATGCATGTTAATATCAGGACCACACTGCGACATGCATGTTAATATCAGGACCGCACTGCGACATGCATGTTAATATTAGGACCGCACTGCGACATGCATGCGCTTATGTTTAGGTGAGGGTCTGAGGAGGCTTGTGTGAGTGAATGTAATCTACGTCAGTAATGAATGTAATCTACGTCAGTAATGAATGTAATCTACGTCAGTAATGAATGTAATCTACGTCAGTAATGAATGTAATCTACGTCAGTAATGAATGTAATCTACGTCAGTAATGAATGTAATCTACGTCAGTAATGAATGTAATCTACGTCAGTAATTAATGTAATCTACGTCAGTAATTAATGTAATCTACGTCAGTAATTATTATGTAATCTACGTCAGTAATGAATGTAATCTACGTCAGTTAAAGCTATAAATGAAGCATTTCTTTGTCTTTCAGATCCACAGGAAGACAAAGTGTTTCCACTACATCGACGCTAAAGACAAGACTCTCTCCAACTGGATGAGGTGATCATAATAATAATATTAATATTAATGAGGTGATCATAACCATGATATTAATATTAATATTAATGAGGTGATCTTAAAGTCATACATTAATAGAGCGTCGCAGTCCCTCCCCCTTTCAGAACGACGAGTGGCCCAGGAAATGAATCCCAATGCATTCTGACCATAGGATTTTCTTAAAGTATTTATTTAAAGACGGTTACGCCGCGGACAAAGACAACTCGGATCGTGACAAATCATGACAATTAACACAATGTTTTGGGGCCGATCAAATAATTTATGTGAAGAAAAACAAAACAAATAGTGTTGTCTCCTGCCTTTATTTTCAATGATTTGATCGGCCCAAATATTGTGTTCATTGTCATGATTTGTCACGATCCGAGTTGGCTTTGTCCGCGGCGTAACCGTCTTTAAATAAATACTATGGGGAAAAATAAACGCCGATTTCTTTTCCGGGTCTCTCGAGGGGGCGGGACTGCGACGCTCTATAGACCATGATAATAATAATAATAATAATAATAATCATAATAATAATAATAATACTAATAATAAGGTGATCATAAACTAATACATTAATAGACATTAACGTCCCAGTTGCATCCTAGCGATGTTTTTTTTAGTTCTTAGAGCAGGGGTGGTGCAACTTTG
>NC_139698.1:1426768-1486768 GCF_964188405.1 Protomyctophum parallelum | reverse complement strand
ATATAGACACGTCAATATGATTGGTTGTGTTTGCACGCCCACACGGTGATAGACAGACGGTCCCATCCAATCATCTACCAAGTATCTTGAAAAAAAGGAACAGCCCCGTCATCGAATTTGCTTCCGCGATCCCAGATCCCAATAAGCTGTGAAACAAATTTGTGTAGCAAGCTTCTTGGATCTGGCAGCGTCAGGTTACCTTTTTCACCCCGTCTGTAAAAACAACCAGACCACGAAATGCAGCATTTACTATAATGTGGTGAAAGGAATGCAAAATGCCACTCCTTTCCTTTCCATGCTGTTATAATCAGACCAGTGTGTGTCCAGTGGAAACCTCGTATGAATCTGATCTCAGGTCAGAATGGGTTATATATCAGACCAGTGTGTGTCCAGTGGAAACCTCGTATGAATCTGATCTCAGGTCAGAATGGGTTAATCAGACCAGTGTGTGTCCAGTGGAAACCTCGTATGAATCTGATCTCAGGTCAGAATGGGTTAATCAGACCAGTGTGTGTCCAGTGGAAACCTCGTATGAATCTGATCTCAGGTCAGAATGGGTTATATATCAGACCAGTGTGTGTCCAGTGGAAACCTCGTATGTATCTGATCTCAGGTCAGAATGGGTTATAATCAGACCAGTGTGTGTCCAGTGGAAACCTCGTATGAATCTGATCTCAGGTCAGAATGGGTTATATATCAGACCAGTGTGTGTCCAGTGGAAACCTCGTATGTATCTGATCTCAGGTCAGAATGGGTTATAATCAGACCAGTGTGTGTCCAGTGGAAACCTCGTATGTATCTGATCTCAGGTCAGAATGGGTTATATACCAAAAGGCAGCATTCAGGAGAATTGCTTTTTTTTGTTGTCTCCTGGAGGTGCTTGCACCGCCTCGCACTAAGTTCAAACGTAGCCTAGTAATTGCGTAAATGGCCTTTACGTCAAGACTTATGCGTTACTACATATTAAGCTGTTGCACAAAATTAGTTATAACGTATCTCTAAGTAGCAACTACATATTTACGCATTAAGCCATGTGGCCAGGGCCGGATTAACACCTCTGAGGGCCCCTGGGCACTGAAGCTCGAAGGGCCCCCCCTTCACACGCACCCAATTTTTTTGCTGTTTTGTAGCCGTTTTGGGGCGGTTTTATGACGTTATATTGGCCTATTTCCGGTCAGCCCCTGCCCCTCTAACACTCTCTATCGCCCCCTGCAGGTAACCTGAAGCGGCACCGCCACCTCAACTGCCACATCGGCAGCTCTGCAAAACGCCCCAAACCTCGGCCAGGAGAACCCCAGACGCCCCACGTCTGCGATCGCTGCGGCAAGAGCTTCGGTCACCCGGTGAACCTGAAGAAGCACCTGCTCGTCCACTCCAAGCCCCACGTCTGCAGCGTCTGTGGCAAGAGCTTCAGTCACGCAACGCTCCTGAAGACACACCGGCGTGTCCACCTGAAGCCCCACCACGTCTGTGACGACTGTGGCAAGAGCTTCAGTCACCCGGGGAAGCTGAAGCGGCACCGACTGGTCCACTTCAAGCCCCACGTCTGCGCCGTCTGTGACAAGAGTTACAGTCACCTGGCCAACCTGAAGAAGCACCAGGCGACCTGCACGGGATCACGACCGCACGCCTGCGACCGATGTGACAAGAGCTTCGGCCAGTTGAGTAACCTGAAAAGGCACCTGATCAGCCACTCTGAAGAAAGACCTTTCCTCTGCCCACTGTGTGACAAGAGCTTCAGTCAGATATATGACCTGCAGCGCCACCAACAGGTCCACGGAGGGAAGCCTTTCCACTGCAAACGGTGCAGCAAAAGCTTCCGCTGCTCCTCGGATCTGGAGAGACACCGTCGCGTTCACACCGGAGCCAAACCGTACTGTTGTACGCAGTGCGGCAAGGGCTTCAATCGGATGGACGGTCTGAACCGACACCTGCGCAACCACACCGAAGACAGACGGCTCCACTGTCACCTGTGCGAGCAGGTTTTTAATATCGCGTCCAGCCTGAAGCGACACCAGCGTCTCCTCCACACCGACGAGGGGCTCTTCCGCTGTAAATCGTGCGGCAAAAGTTTCGACCGCTCGCGCGACCTAGAGAAACACGAGCGCCGCCACGCCAGGCCTAAGCCGTTCCACTGCTCGCAGTGCGACAAGAGCTTCAGCGACCTCAAGACTCTGAACAGACACGAGCTCGTCCACACCGGAGAAAGGCGCGTCCACTGTGACCGCTGTGACAAGAGCTTCAGCCAGGTGTTCAATCTCAGACGACACCAGTGGGTCCACAGACTCCACGCCGAGGTGAGAATAGAAACCCTTTCACGGGGAGAGTGACCACTTAAAGGGATTCTTTAGGAGAGTGACCACTTAAAGGGATTCTTTAGGTTTTCTAATCTCAATTGCACCCAAAAAACATGAACTTTTAACATTCAGTAGATTTTCTGTGATCTGGGGTTTTCTGGCTCAAACAGGTGCTCTGATTTGCCGGCAGTTTGTGATGTAAGAGCCTGCAAATCCCATATATGTCAATGGGATTTGCCAGCAGATGTCACTGTTTTCACTGTGTTGCCTGTTTTCATTGTAGCTCAAAAGGCTTTCAAACCCCAAAGATAACTTCAGACCACAGAAAATCCACTGAATGTTCAAAGTTCAGGTTTTTTGGGTGTAATTGAGGTCATAAAACCTAAAAGAAAAAAGAAAAAGAAATGAAAAGAAAATGAATGTCATAAAACCTTTAAGGCCTATTCATAGTCTGGATTTTCGGTGATGAGCTGACACCGCTCCGGCGGTGAGGTGACCACCGCTCCGGTGGTGAGGTGACCACCGCTCCGGTGGTGAGGTGACCACCGCTCCGGTGGTGAGGTGACCACCGCTCCGGTGGTGAGCTGACCACCGGAGTGACGTCATGTTGTAGTTCGGTGGTCACCTCAGTGACGTCATGTTGTAGTTCGGTGGTCACCTCAGTGACGTCATGTTGTAGTTCGGTGGTCACCTCAGTGACGTCATGTTGTAGTTCGGTGGTCACCTCAGTGACGTCATGTTGTAGTTCAGTGGTCACCCCACCACCGAAAATCCAGACTATGTATGAGCCTTCAGACCTCTCAATCTAAGGTTTGACCCAAAATAAATTGCAATACTAGTAATCGTTCAAGGTTTTTTTTTTTATGATCCTTAGGGTGCATAAATCAATGCTATTGAACACCCTTTACGTCTGTGTGTTGGAAAAAAAACCTCTTAACTTAATTGGACCCTCAAACTGTCTGCTATAAAGCAGCTAACTCCACCACCTCTCATGGGAGTAATTGACACTATATAAAGTTACAACACCAGCTTTGATGAGGCAGTATTGCTTTGTTTTTAAAATACAAGGTTTTCTTAATTTCCTGAAAAATGAACAATTTGGAGTTAAGAGGTTTTTTCCCCGACAACAGAGATATAAAAAGTGCATTTATGACCTACAACGCCGTGTTGGGACCCCAGAAAAAGTGCCTAGAAAATGAATTTCGTTCCCGCGTCGATGTATTTTCACATAGATAATACCCTTCTGGACTTTGGGTTAAAAGTTTGGTAACACTTTACAATAACGACCTGTTATAAAGCATTTATAAACATTTATAATCGTTTGTAGATGAGTAATAATCATGAACAATCATTGTTGACATCCGTAAATGTTTACCTAAACATGTATAACTATGTTTAAACATCATTTATATGTTATTAGTACGGTATTAGTAAGTAGTAAACTATTCACATAGTTATAAATGTTTAGGTAAACATTTACGGATGTCAACAAACAGTCTGTTCATGATTATTACTCATCTACAAACTGCTTATAAATGTTTATAAATGCTTTATAACAGGTCGTTATTGTAAAGTGTTACCAAAAGTTCTCCTCATAATATCCTGCAGTATTTTTTGTCACAAGCCAGAAATGTAAATAGAAGTAAAACTTAAATCTTGGGCTGCTGTTTTTGCTTGTAAAATCTTTTCATATTGATTTTGGCAACACAAAATCTTTCTTAAATGTCATAAATACATATCATACCTAACATCTGAAACAAGTATCGGTGCCTTAGTTTACTATTATGTGAATCTAGATCATGAAATGTATCAAATCTGTTAACCCATTCTGAACGGGAACCCATTTTGTTGTTAGCATCATGTTATGCTTTAGCTATTGAAAAATAGCAGATCTGCTATTTTTTTGAAAAATCGAAGAACGACTGACATTTTTTTAGAATCTGATCTCGGGTCAGAATGGGTTAATCAGACCAGTGTGTGTCCAGTGGAAACCTCGTATGAATCTGATCTCAGGTCAGAATGGGCTAATGATCTAGCCTGGCTAATAAGCCAGACCGAAAGGTTTGCAGTTTGTAGCCCATCTGGTTGAAATGTTACAGCCAAAACCCTTTGGTAGCAGGCTAGGCTGTAACAATATGGCTGCTAGCCTGACCCAAAACCCTTTGGTAGCAGGCTAGGCTGTAACAATATGGCTGCTAGCCTGACCCAAAACCCTTTGGTAGCAGGCTAGGCTGTAACAATATGGCTGCTAGCCTGACCCAAAACCCTTTGGTAGCAGGCTAGCAGCCATATTAGATTTGGCCGCGATGGCGACGACAAGCTGTACAAATGTCAGATGCTGTGACACTTTGTGGTACTTGAATAAATGGTTTCATACTATAATTATGTTGTAATAGTTCTGACCTTCTATTACATTCGTTTTTAGTGTTTATCTCGTCTACCTTTCATTACACAGTAGGTTGTGACATTTATTATGTATGAAACATAAGCTTTTGGCTAAATGTACTATGTGTATGTTTCATTGTGCTGGGTGCCAATCACTTAAGTTGATTAAGTTAAGTGTTTGCTTAAACAAATTTGCTACATTTCATGATCTAGATTCACATATGAGTAACCAAACAATTCTTGTTTCAGATGTTAGGTAAATGTATTTATGACATTTGAGAAAGATTGTGTGTTGCCAAAATCAATTTAACACATTTTACAAGCAAAAACAGCAACACAAGATTTTCGTTTTTTGGTTATATAGGTACATTTCTGGCCTGTGACAAAATACTGCAGGATATTACGAGTAGAACTTTTAACCCAAAGTCCAGAAGGGTATTATCTTTGTGAAAATGCATTGAAATGAGTAGTGGCCATGACGCGGGAACGGAACGGAACAATAATACGGTGCCGCGCTACGAGCTTGTATATAGCCTACTCTTTCAGAGCGAACGTTTTTAGCTCAAATGTTTGCTTCTGCAGGGAGGGGGGGGGGGGGGGGGGGGGGGGTCCCTGGAACTACATATTTTCAGATGGGGGTCGGCGGCCAAATACATACATAGGCTAGATATCTTTGGGGATTCTTTGACGTGAAAATGTTTGAGAACGACTGATATAGAAACATGAGGTTGTTCAGAAAACTGTCAGGATTTAGGAGGTATTTGTAGAATCTTGTGTGAGGGAGCAGCTATACTTACAGTGGCTCAGTACAGGATCCTCTGAGCCAACCAGGTTTCAGTACAGGATCCTCTGAGCCAACCAGGTTTCAGTACAGGATCCTCTGAGCCAACCAGCTTTCAGTACAGGATCCTCTGAGCCAACCAGCTTTCAGTACATCGACCCTCTAGTCATTCCTCTGAGCCAACCAGGTTTCAGTACATCGACCCTCTAGTCATTCCTCTGAGCCAACCAGGTTTCAGTACATCGACCCTCTAGTCATTCCTCTGAGCCAACCAGAACAGTGCATTATAATGTCTCATCTCATTCGTCATTAAGGTTGTGTATTATGATCGCCACGTTAAGTGGATTTATATCATTATTATTATTATGTCATTATTATGTCATTATCTTTTACATTATTATTCTGTAGCAATAAATGTGAATAAATTTTATCTTGTTTTATATTTTAAAAACAAATGCAAATAAAGTGAAAACGTTCCAAATGATCCAAGTTGATTTCCTGTTGAATATCAGTAGAAATGTCAAATGTTGAAGATAATCAACTTAACCCATTCTGAACGGGAACCCATTTTGGTGTTATAGCACTATGTTATGATTTAGCTATTGAAAAAAAGCACATCTACAAGCTCATAGCGCGCCACCGAGTGGCGCGCTATGAGCTTGTAGGTCTGCTATTTTTGAAAAATCGAAGAACGACTGACATTTTTTTAAATCTGATCTCAGGTCAGAATGGGTTAATCAGACCCAGTGTGTGTCCAGTGGAAACCTCGTATGAATCTGATCTCAGGTCAGAATGGATTAAAAAAAGAAACTGTCAAAATGACCTCTCAGACATGTAAACATGTTAGAATCAGAAGACTTTATTCCATGACATGTAAACATGTTAGAATCAGAAGACTTTATTCCATGACATGTAAACATGTTAGGATCAGAAGACTTTATTCCATGACATGTAAACATGTTAGGATCAGAAGACTTTATTCCATGACATGTAAACATGTTAGAATCAGAAGACTTTATTCCATGACATGTAAACATGTAAACATGTTAGAATCAGAAGACTTTATTCCATGACATGTAAACATGTTAGAATCAGAAGACTTTATTCCATGACATGTAAACATGTTAGAATCAGAAGACTTTATTCCATGACATGTAAACATGTTAGAATCAGAAGACTTTATTCCATGACATGTAAACATGTTAGGATCAGAAGACTTTATTCCATGACATGTAAACATGTTAGAATCAGAAGACTTTATTCCATGACATGTAAACATGTTAGAATCAGAAGACTTTATTCCATGACATGTAAACATGTTAGAATCAGAAGACTTTATTCCATGACATGTAAACATGTTAGAATCAGAAGACTTCATTCCATGACATGTAAACATGTTAGGATCAGAAGACTTTATTCCATGACATGTAAACATGTTAGAATCAGAAGACTTTATTCCATGACATGTAAACATGTTAGAATCAGAAGACTTTATTCCATGACATGTAAACATGTAAACATGTTAGAATCAGAAGACTTTATTCCATGACATGTAAACATGTTAGAATCAGAAGACTTTATTCCATGACATGTAAACATGTAAACATGTTAGGATCAGAAGACTTTATTCCATGACATGTAAACATGTTAGAATCAGAAGACTTTATTCCATGACATGTAAACATGTTAGGATCAGAAGACTTTATTCCATGACATGTAAACATGTTAGGATCAGAAGACTTTATTCCATGACATGTAAACATGTTAGAATCAGAAGACTTTATTCCATGACATGTAAACATGTTAGAATCAGAAGACTTTATTCCATGACATGTAAACATGTAAACATGTTAGGATCAGAAGACTTTATTCCATGACATGTAAACATGTTAGAATCAGAAGACTTTATTCCATGACATGTAAACATGTTAGGATCAGAAGACTTTATTCCATGACATGTAAACATGTTAGGATCAGAAGACTTTATTCCATGACATGTAAACATGTTAGAATCAGAAGACTTTATTCCATGACATGTAAACATGTTAGAATCAGAAGACTTTATTCCATGACATGTAAACATGTTAGGATCAGAAGACTTTATTCCATGACATGTAAACATGTAAACATGTTAGAATCAGAAGACTTTATTCCATGACATGTAAACATGTTAGGATCAGAAGACTTTATTCCATGACATGTAAACATGTAAACATGTTAGAATCAGAAGACTTTATTCCATGACATGTAAACATGTTAGGATCAGAAGACTTTATTCCATGACATGTAAACATGTTAGAATCAGAAGACTTTATTCCATGACATGTAAACATGTTAGAATCAGAAGACTTTATTCCATGACATGTAAACATGTAAACATGTTAGAATCAGAAGACTTTATTCCATGACATGTAAACATGTTAGGATCAGAAGACTTTATTCCATGACATGTAAACATGTTAGAATCAGAAGACTTTATTCCATGACATGTAAACATGTTAGGAAGGTGGTCTGGTGAGACAGCAGAGTGCAGTTATAACAACATTAGGACATGAAAATAATAGATTATTTAATCGGTTTTCACAAAAGATATATATATTAATAATGTACATTTAATTTGAATAGATATGACCCTACAAATAAATCGGAAGTTCGGATATCAGTCATAATTTCAAAAACTGCAGCCCTAACAGAAAGGCTTCTAGAGAGAGTTGAGAAGTGACAGCGCAGAGTAATAATGGAACATTATACCCGTCCCGGGTTTGGGGGGAAATTGGAAGGCGGGGCTTTTCAGAGTAAAATCTGCCTCATCTGCTGGACACCCTAGCGCCTTTATTCTGAAAGAAAAAGGAAACGGCACACTGGAAGTGTTCAACTTACCAGGGTCAATTGCGGGTGAGTAAAGTCTTGGTAAACTGCTTAGTACTGGAAGATGCGTGTGTTCCTACATATTAGTCTCGCTGTTGCCTCTCGCAATTTCCAAATGCTTCCGTCATACAGCCTGGAGCAACGGAAGCTCTGATCATTAGTAAAATATAAATGCTTCCGTCATACAGTCTGGAGCAATGGAAGCTCTGATCACGAGTAAAATATAAATGCTTCTGTCATACAGTCTGGAGCAACGGAAGCTCTGATCATGAGTAAAATATAAATGCTTCCGTCATACAGTCTGGAGCAACGGAAGCTCTGATCATGAGTAAAATATAAATGCTTCCGTCATACAGTTTGGAGCAACGGAAGCTCTGATCATGAGTAAAATAGAAATGCTTCCGTCGTACAGTCTGGAGCAACGGAAGCTCTGATCACGAGTAAAATATAAATGCTTCTGTCATAGTCTGGAGCAACGGAAGCTCTGATCATGAGTAAATTATAAATGCTTCCGTCATACAGTCTGGAGCAACAGAAGCTCTGATCACGAGTAAAATATAAATGCTTCTGTCATACAGTCTGGAGCAACGGAAGCTCTGATCACGAGTAAAATATAAATGCTTCCGTCATACAGTCTGGAGCAACGGAAGCTCTGATCACGAGTAAAATATAAATGCTTCTGTCATACAGTCTGGAGCAACGGAAGCTCTGATCATGAGTAAAATATAAATGCTTCTGTCATACAGTCTGGAGCAACGGAAGCTCTGATCACGAGTAAAATATAAATGCTTCCGTCATACAGTCTGGAGCAACGGAAGCTCTGATCACGAGTAAAATATAAATGCTTCCGTCGTACAGTCTGGAGCAACGGAAGCTCTGATCACGAGTAAAATATAAATGCTTCCGTCGTACAGTCTGGAGCAACGGAAGCTCTGATCATGAGTAAAATATAAATGCTTCCGTCATACAGTCTGGAGCAACGGAAGCTCTGATCACGAGTAAAATATAAATGCTTCCGTCGTACAGTCTGGAGCAACGGAAGCTCTGATCACGAGTAAAATATAAATGCTTCCGTCGTACAGTCTGGAGCAACGGAAGCTCTGATCACGAGTAAAATATAAATGCTTCCGTCGTACAGTCTGGAGCAACGGAAGCTCTGATCACGAGTAAAATATAAATGCTTCCGTCGTACAGTCTGGAGCAACGGAAGCTCTGATCACGAGTAAAATATAAATGCTTCCGTCGTACAGTCTGGAGCAACGGAAGCTCTGATCATGAGTAAAATATAAATGCTTCCGTCATACAGTCTGGAGCAACGGAAGCTCTGATCATGAGTAAAATATAAATGCTTCCGTCGTACAGTCTGGAGCAACGGAAGCTCTGATCATGAGTAAAATATAAATGCTTCCGTCATACAGCCTGGAGCAACGGAAGCTCTGATCACGAGTAAAATATAAATGCTTCCGTCGTACAGTCTGGAGCAACAGAAGCTCTGATCATGAGTAAAATATAAATGCTTCCGTCGTACAGTCTGGAGCAACGGAAGCTCTGATCATGAGTAAAATATAAATGCTTTCGTCGTACAGTCTGGAGCAACGGAAGCTCCGATCATGAGTAAAATATAAATACTTCCTTCATACAGTCTGAAGTAACGGAAGCTCTGATGATAAGTAAGATGTAAATGCTTCCGTCGTACAGTCTGGAGCAACGGAAGCTCTGATCATGAGTAAAATATAAATGCTTCCGTCGTACAGTCTGGAGCAACGGAAGCTCTGATCATGAGTAAAATATAAATGCTTCCGTCATACAGTCTGGAGCAATGGAAGCTCTGATCATGAGTAAAATATAAATGCTTCCGTCATACAGTCTGGAGCAACGGAAGCTCTGATCACGAGTAAAATATAAATGCTTCCTGTCGTACAGTCTGGAGCAACGGAAGCTCTGATCATGAGTAAAATATAAATGCTTCCGTCATACAGTCTGGAGCAACGGAAGCTCTGATGATAAGTAAAATGTAAATGCTTCCGTCATACAGTCTGGAGCAACGGAAGCTCTGATCACGAGTAAAATATAAATGCTTCCGTCGTACAGTCTGGAGCAACGGAAGCACTGATCACGAGTAAAATATAAATGCTTTCTGTCCTACAGTCTGGAGCAACGGAAGCTCCGATCATGAGTAAAATATAAATGCTTCCTTCATACAGTCTGAAGCAACGGAAGCTCTGATGATAAGTAAAATGTAAATGCTTCCGTCATACAGTCTGGAGCAACGGAAGCTCTGATCACGAGTAAAATGTAAATGCTTCCGTCATACAGTCTGGAGCAACGGAAGCTCAGATCATGAGTAAAATATAAATGCTTTCGTCGTACAGTCTGGAGCAACGGAAGCTCTGATCATGAGTAAAATATAAATGCTTCCGTCGTACAGTCTGGAGCAACGGAAGCTCAGATCATGAGTAAAATATAAATGCTTCCGTCGTACAGTCTGGAGAAACAGAAGCTCTGATCATGAGTAAAATGTAAATGCTTCCGTCATACAGTCTGGAGCAACGGAAGCTCAGATCATGAGTAAAATATAAATGCTTTCGTCGTACAGTCTGGAGCAACGGAAGCTCTGATCATGAGTAAAATATAAATGCTTCCGTCGTACAGTCTGGAGCAACGGAAGCTCAGATCATGAGTAAAATATAAATGCTTCCGTCGTACAGTCTGGAGAAACAGAAGCTCTGATCATGAGTAAAATATAAATGCTTCCGTCGTACAGTCTGGAGCAACGGAAGCTCTGATCATGAGTAAAATATAAATGCTTCCGTCATACAGTCTAACTCATGTTGATTAGGTGATGTAATGGTGATGTAAAACACTAATATATTACAGTCTAACTCATGTTGATTAGGTGATGTAATGGTGATATAAAACACTAATATATTAAAGTCTAACTCATGTTGATGAGGTGATGTAATGGTGATGTAAAACACTAATATATTAAAGTCTAACTCATGTTGATGAGGTGATGTAATGGTGATATAAAACACTAATATATTACAGTCTAACTCATGTTGATTAGGTGATGTAATGGTGATATAAAACACTAATATATTAAAGTCTAACTCATGTTGATGAGGTGATGTAATGGTGATGTAAAACACTAATATATTAAAGTCTAACTCATGTTGATGAGGTGATGTAATGGTGATATAAAACACTAATATATTACAGTCTAACTCATGTTGATGAGGTGATGTAATGGTGATATAAAACACTAATATATTACAGTCTAACTCATGTTGATATGGTGATGTAATGGTGATGTAAAACACTAATATATTAAAGTCTAACTCATGTTGATATGGTGATGTAATGGTGATGTAAAACACTAATATATTAAAGTCTAACTCATGTTGATGAGGTGATGTAATGGTGATGTAAAACACTAATATATTAAAGTCTAACTCATGTTGATATGGTGATGTAATGGTGATGTAAAACACTAATATATTAAAGTCTAACTCATGTTGATTAGGTGATGTAATGGTGATGTAAAACACTAATATATTAAAGTCTAACTCATGTTGATTAGGTGATGTAATGGTGATGTAAAACACTAATATATTAAAGTCTAACTCATGTTGATTAGGTGATGTAATGGTGATATAAAACACTAATATATTACAGTCTAACTCATGTTGATTAGGTGATGTAATGGTGATGTAAAACACTAATATATTAGAGTCTAACTCATGTTGATTAGGTGATGTAATGGTGATGTAAAACACTAATATATTACAGTCTAACTCATGTTGATGAGGTGATGTAATGGTGATGTAAAACACTAATATATTAAAGTCTAACTCATGTTGATGAGGTGATGTAATCGTGATGTAAAACACTAATATATTAAAGTCTAACTCATGTTGATTAGGTGATGTAATGGTGATATAAAACACTAATATATTACAGTCTAACTCATGTTGATTAGGTGATGTAATGGTGATGTAAAACACTAATATATTACAGTCTAACTCATGTTGATATGGTGATGTAATGGTGATGTAAAACACTAATATATTAAAGTCTAACTCATGTTGATGAGGTGATGTAATCGTGATGTAAAACACTAATATATTAAAGTCTAACTCATGTTGATTAGGTGATGTAATGGTGATATAAAACACTAATATATTACAGTCTAACTCATGTTGATTAGGTGATGTAATGGTGATGTAAAACACTAATATATTACAGTCTAACTCATGTTGATTAGGTGATGTAATGGTGATGTAAAACACTAATATATTAAAGTCTAACTCATGTTGATTAGGTGATGTAATGGTGATATAAAACACTAATATATTAAAGTCTAACTCATGTTGATTAGGTGATGTAATGGTGATGTAAAACACTAATATATTACAGTCTAACTCATGTTGATTAGGTGATGTAATGGTGATGTAAAACACTAATATATTAAAGTCTAACTCATGTTGATATGGTGATGTAATGGTGATATAAAACACTAATATATTACAGTCTAACTCATGTTGATGAGGTGATGTAATGGTGATATAAAACACTAATATATTAA
This sequence comes from Protomyctophum parallelum, assembly GCF_964188405.1. Taxonomy (NCBI): domain Eukaryota; kingdom Metazoa; phylum Chordata; class Actinopteri; order Myctophiformes; family Myctophidae; genus Protomyctophum; species Protomyctophum parallelum. The sequence continues at coordinate 1,473,852 of NC_139698.1, read as the reverse complement.
AGTCTAACTCATGTTGATTAGGTGATGTAATGGTGATGTAAAACACTAATATATTAAAGTCTAACTCATGTTGATTAGGTGATGTAATGGTGATATAAAACACTAATATATTAAAGTCTAACTCATGTTGATATGGTGATGTAATGGTGATATAAAACACTAATATATTAAAGTCTAACTCATGTTGATATGGTGATGTAATGGTGATGTAAAACACTAATATATTAAAGTCTAACTCATGTTGATTAGGTGATGTAATGGTGATATAAAACACTAATATATTAGAGTCTAACTCATGTTGATTAGGTGATGTAATGGTGATATAAAACACTAATATATTAAAGTCTAACTCATGTTGATTAGGTGATGTAATGGTGATGTAAAACACTAATATATTACAGTCTAACTCATGTTGATTAGGTGATGTAATGGTGATGTAAAACACTAATATATTAAAGTCTAACTCATGTTGATTAGGTGATGTAATGGTGATATAAAACACTAATATATTAAAGTCTAACTCATGTTGATATGGTGATGTAATGGTGATGTAAAACACTAATATATTAAAGTCTAACTCATGTTGATTAGGTGATGTAATGGTGATATAAAACACTAATATATTAGAGTCTAACTCATGTTGATTAGGTGATGTAATGGTGATATAAAACACTAATATATTAAAGTCTAACTCATGTTGATTAGGTGATGTAATGGTGATGTAAAACACTAATATATTACAGTCTAACTCATGTTGATTAGGTGATGTAATGGTGATGTAAAACACTAATATATTAAAGTCTAACTCATGTTGATTAGGTGATGTAATGGTGATATAAAACACTAATATATTAAAGTCTAACTCATGTTGATTAGGTGATGTAATGGTGATATAAAACACTAATATATTACAGTCTACATACAGTCTACATACAGTCTAACTCATGTTGATGAGGTGATGTAATGGTGATATAAAACACTAATATATTAAAGTCTAACTCATGTTGATTAGGTGATGTAATGGTGATATAAAACACTAATATATTACAGTCTAACTCATGTTGATTAGGTGATGTAATGGTGATGTAAAACACTAATATATTAAAGTCTAACTCATGTTGATTAGGTGATGTAATGTTGATATAAAACACTAATATATTAAAGTCTAACTCATGTTGATTAGGTGATGTAATGGTGATATAAAACACTAATATATTAGAGTCTAACTCATGTTGATTAGGTGATGTAATGGTGATATAAAACACTAATATATTACAGTCTAACTCATGTTGATTAGGTGATGTAATGGTGATGTAAAACACTAATATATTAAAGTCTAACTCATGTTGATTAGGTGATGTAATGGTGATATAAAACACTAATATATTAAAGTCTAACTCATGTTGATTAGGTGATGTAATGGTGATGTAAAACACTAATATATTAGAGTCTAACTCATGTTGATTAGGTGATGTAATGGTGATATAAAACACTAATATATTAAAGTCTAACTCATGTTGATTAGGTGATGTAATGGTGATGTAAAACACTAATATATTAAAGTCTAAATCATGTTGATTAGGTGATGTAATGTTGATATAAAACACTAATATATTAGAGTCTAACTCATGTTGATTAGGTGATGTAATGGTGATATAAAACACTAATATATTAGAGTCTAACTCATGTTGATTAGGTGATGTAATGGTGATATAAAACACTAATATATTACAGTCTAACTCATGTTGATTAGGTGATGTAATGGTGATGTAAAACACTAATATATTAAAGTCTAACTCATGTTGATTAGGTGATGTAATGGTGATATAAAACACTAATATATTAAAGTCTAACTCATGTTGATTAGGTGATGTAATGGTGATGTAAAACACTAATATATTACAGTCTAACTCATGTTGATTAGGTGATGTAATGGTGATATTAAACACTAATATATTACAGTCTAACTCATGTTGATTAGGTGATGTAATGGTGATATAAAACACTAATATATTAAAGTCTAACTCATGTTGATATGGTGATGTAATGGTGATATAAAACACTAATATATTAAAGTCTAACTCATGTTGATGAGGTGATGTAATGGTGATATAAAACACTAATATATTAAAGTCTAACTCATGTTGATTAGGTGATGTAATGGTGATATAAAACACTAAGATATTAAAGTCTAACTCATGTTGATGAGGTGATGTAATGGTGATATAAAACACTAATATATTAAAGTCTAACTCATGTTGATTAGGTGATGTAATGGTGATATAAAACACTAATATATTAAAGTCTAACTCATGTTGATTAGGTGATGTAATGGTGATGTAAAACACTAATATATTAAAGTCTAACTCATGTTGATTAGGTGATGTAATGGTGATGTAAAACACTAATATATTAAAGTCTAACTCATGTTGATTAGGTGATGTAATGGTGATATAAAACACTAATATATTAAAGTCTAACTCATGTTGATTAGGTGATGTAATGGTGATATAAAACACTAATATATTAAAGTCTAACTCATGTTGATTAGGTGATGTAATGGTGATGTAAAACACTAATATATTACAGTCTAACTCATGTTGATTAGGTGATGTAATGGTGATATAAAACACTAATATATTAAAGTCTAACTCATGTTGATTAGGTGATGTAATGGTGATGTAAAACACTAATATATTAAAGTCTAACTCATGTTGATTAGGTGATGTAATGGTGATATAAAACACTAATATATTAAAGTCTAACTCATGTTGATTAGGTGATGTAATGGTGATATAAAACACTAATATATTAAAGTCTAACTCATGTTGATTAGGTGATGTAATGGTGATATAAAACACTAATATATTACAGTCTAACTCATGTTGATTAGGTGATGTAATGGTGATATAAAACACTAATATATTACAGTCTAACTCATGTTGATATGGTGATGTAATGGTGATATAAAACACTAATATATTAAAGTCTAACTCATGTTGATTAGGTGATGTAATGGTGATATAAAACACTAATATATTAAAGTCTAACTCATGTTGATTAGGTGATGTAATGGTGATGTAAAACACTAATATATTACAGTCTAACTCATGTTGATTAGGTGATGTAATGGTGATATAAAACACTAATATATTAAAGTCTAACTCATGTTGATTAGGTGATGTAATGGTGATGTAAAACACTAATATATTAAAGTCTAACTCATGTTGATTAGGTGATGTAATGGTGATATAAAACACTAATATATTACAGTCTAACTCATGTTGATTAGGTGATGTAATGGTGATATAAAACACTAATATATTAAAGTCTAACTCATGTTGATATGGTGATGTAATGGTGATATAAAACACTAATATATTAAAGTCTAACTCATGTTGATTAGGTGATGTAATGGTGATGTAAAACACTAATATATTAAAGTCTAACTCATGTTGATTAGGTGATGTAATGGTGATATAAAACACTAATATATTAAAGTCTAACTCATGTTGATTAGGTGATGTAATGGTGATATAAAACACTAATATATTACAGTCTAACTCATGTTGATCAGGTGATGTAATGGTGATGTAAAACACTAATATATTAAAGTCTAACTCATGTTGATTAGGTGATGTAATGGTGATGTAAAACACTAATATATTAAAGTCTAACTCATGTTGATATGGTGATGTAATGGTGATATAAAACACTAATATATTAAAGTCTAACTCATGTTGATTAGGTGATGTAATGGTGATGTAAAACACTAATATATTACAGTCTAACTCATGTTGATTAGGTGATGTAATGGTGATATTAAACACTAATATATTACAGTCTAACTCATGTTGATTAGGTGATGTAATGGTGATATAAAACACTAATATATTAAAGTCTAACTCATGTTGATATGGTGATGTAATGGTGATATAAAACACTAATATATTAAAGTCTAACTCATGTTGATTAGGTGATGTAATGGTGATGTAAAACACTAATATATTACAGTCTAACTCATGTTGATTAGGTGATGTAATGGTGATATTAAACACTAATATATTACAGTCTAACTCATGTTGATTAGGTGATGTAATGGTGATATAAAACACTAATATATTAAAGTCTAACTCATGTTGATGAGGTGATGTAATGGTGATATAAAACACTAATATATTAAAGTCTAACTCATGTTGATTAGGTGATGTAATGGTGATATAAAACACTAATATATTACAGTCTAACTCATGTTGATTAGGTGATGTAATGGTGATGTAAAACACTAATATATTAAAGTCTAACTCATGTTGATTAGGTGATGTAATGTTGATATAAAACACTAATATATTAAAGTCTAACTCATGTTGATTAGGTGATGTAATGGTGATATAAAACACTAATATATTAGAGTCTAACTCATGTTGATTAGGTGATGTAATGGTGATATAAAACACTAATATATTACAGTCTAACTCATGTTGATTAGGTGATGTAATGGTGATGTAAAACACTAATATATTACAGTCTAACTCATGTTGATTAGGTGATGTAATGGTGATATAAAACACTAATATATTAAAGTCTAACTCATGTTGATTAGGTGATGTAATGTTGATATAAAACACTAATATATTAAAGTCTAACTCATGTTGATTAGGTGATGTAATGGTGATATAAAACACTAATATATTAGAGTCTAACTCATGTTGATTAGGTGATGTAATGGTGATATAAAACACTAATATATTACAGTCTAACTCATGTTGATTAGGTGATGTAATGGTGATGTAAAACACTAATATATTAAAGTCTAACTCATGTTGATTAGGTGATGTAATGGTGATATAAAACACTAATATATTAAAGTCTAACTCATGTTGATTAGGTGATGTAATGGTGATGTAAAACACTAATATATTAGAGTCTAACTCATGTTGATTAGGTGATGTAATGGTGATATAAAACACTAATATATTAAAGTCTAACTCATGTTGATTAGGTGATGTAATGGTGATGTAAAACACTAATATATTAAAGTCTAAATCATGTTGATTAGGTGATGTAATGTTGATATAAAACACTAATATATTAGAGTCTAACTCATGTTGATTAGGTGATGTAATGGTGATATAAAACACTAATATATTAGAGTCTAACTCATGTTGATTAGGTGATGTAATGGTGATATAAAACACTAATATATTACAGTCTAACTCATGTTGATTAGGTGATGTAATGGTGATGTAAAACACTAATATATTAAAGTCTAACTCATGTTGATTAGGTGATGTAATGGTGATATAAAACACTAATATATTAAAGTCTAACTCATGTTGATTAGGTGATGTAATGGTGATGTAAAACACTAATATATTACAGTCTAACTCATGTTGATTAGGTGATGTAATGGTGATATTAAACACTAATATATTACAGTCTAACTCATGTTGATTAGGTGATGTAATGGTGATATAAAACACTAATATATTAAAGTCTAACTCATGTTGATATGGTGATGTAATGGTGATATAAAACACTAATATATTAAAGTCTAACTCATGTTGATGAGGTGATGTAATGGTGATATAAAACACTAATATATTAAAGTCTAACTCATGTTGATTAGGTGATGTAATGGTGATATAAAACACTAAGATATTAAAGTCTAACTCATGTTGATGAGGTGATGTAATGGTGATATAAAACACTAATATATTAAAGTCTAACTCATGTTGATTAGGTGATGTAATGGTGATATAAAACACTAATATATTAAAGTCTAACTCATGTTGATTAGGTGATGTAATGGTGATGTAAAACACTAATATATTAAAGTCTAACTCATGTTGATTAGGTGATGTAATGGTGATGTAAAACACTAATATATTAAAGTCTAACTCATGTTGATTAGGTGATGTAATGGTGATATAAAACACTAATATATTAAAGTCTAACTCATGTTGATTAGGTGATGTAATGGTGATATAAAACACTAATATATTAAAGTCTAACTCATGTTGATTAGGTGATGTAATGGTGATGTAAAACACTAATATATTACAGTCTAACTCATGTTGATTAGGTGATGTAATGGTGATATAAAACACTAATATATTAAAGTCTAACTCATGTTGATTAGGTGATGTAATGGTGATATAAAACACTAATATATTAAAGTCTAACTCATGTTGATTAGGTGATGTAATGGTGATATAAAACACTAATATATTAAAGTCTAACTCATGTTGATTAGGTGATGTAATGGTGATATAAAACACTAATATATTAAAGTCTAACTCATGTTGATTAGGTGATGTAATGGTGATATAAAACACTAATATATTACAGTCTAACTCATGTTGATTAGGTGATGTAATGGTGATATAAAACACTAATATATTAGAGTCTAACTCATGTTGATATGGTGATGTAATGGTGATATAAAACACTAATATATTAAAGTCTAACTCATGTTGATTAGGTGATGTAATGGTGATATAAAACACTAATATATTACAGTCTAACTCATGTTGATTAGGTGATGTAATGGTGATATAAAACACTAATATATTACAGTCTAACTCATGTTGATATGGTGATGTAATGGTGATATAAAACACTAATATATTAAAGTCTAACTCATGTTGATTAGGTGATGTAATGGTGATATAAAACACTAATATATTAAAGTCTAACTCATGTTGATTAGGTGATGTAATGGTGATGTAAAACACTAATATATTACAGTCTAACTCATGTTGATTAGGTGATGTAATGGTGATATAAAACACTAATATATTAAAGTCTAACTCATGTTGATTAGGTGATGTAATGGTGATATAAAACACTAATATATTACAGTCTAACTCATGTTGATATGGTGATGTAATGGTGATATAAAACACTAATATATTAAAGTCTAACTCATGTTGATTAGGTGATGTAATGGTGATATAAAACACTAATATATTAAAGTCTAACTCATGTTGATTAGGTGATGTAATGGTGATGTAAAACACTAATATATTACAGTCTAACTCATGTTGATTAGGTGATGTAATGGTGATATAAAACACTAATATATTAAAGTCTAACTCATGTTGATTAGGTGATGTAATGGTGATATAAAACACTAATATATTAAAGTCTAACTCATGTTGATTAGGTGATGTAATGGTGATATAAAACACTAATATATTACAGTCTAACTCATGTTGATTAGGTGATGTAATGGTGATATAAAACACTAATATATTACAGTCTAACTCATGTTGATATGGTGATGTAATGGTGATATAAAACACTAATATATTAAAGTCTAACTCATGTTGATTAGGTGATGTAATGGTGATATAAAACACTAATATATTAAAGTCTAACTCATGTTGATTAGGTGATGTAATGGTGATGTAAAACACTAATATATTACAGTCTAACTCATGTTGATTAGGTGATGTAATGGTGATATAAAACACTAATATATTAAAGTCTAACTCATGTTGATTAGGTGATGTAATGGTGATGTAAAACACTAATATATTAAAGTCTAACTCATGTTGATTAGGTGATGTAATGGTGATATAAAACACTAATATATTACAGTCTAACTCATGTTGATTAGGTGATGTAATGGTGATATAAAACACTAATATATTAAAGTCTAACTCATGTTGATATGGTGATGTAATGGTGATATAAAACACTAATATATTAAAGTCTAACTCATGTTGATTAGGTGATGTAATGGTGATGTAAAACACTAATATATTAAAGTCTAACTCATGTTGATTAGGTGATGTAATGGTGATATAAAACACTAATATATTAAAGTCTAACTCATGTTGATTAGGTGATGTAATGGTGATATAAAACACTAATATATTACAGTCTAACTCATGTTGATCAGGTGATGTAATGGTGATGTAAAACACTAATATATTAAAGTCTAACTCATGTTGATTAGGTGATGTAATGGTGATGTAAAACACTAATATATTAAAGTCTAACTCATGTTGATATGGTGATGTAATGGTGATATAAAACACTAATATATTAAAGTCTAACTCATGTTGATTAGGTGATGTAATGGTGATGTAAAACACTAATATATTACAGTCTAACTCATGTTGATTAGGTGATGTAATGGTGATATTAAACACTAATATATTACAGTCTAACTCATGTTGATTAGGTGATGTAATGGTGATATAAAACACTAATATATTAAAGTCTAACTCATGTTGATATGGTGATGTAATGGTGATATAAAACACTAATATATTAAAGTCTAACTCATGTTGATTAGGTGATGTAATGGTGATGTAAAACACTAATATATTACAGTCTAACTCATGTTGATTAGGTGATGTAATGGTGATATTAAACACTAATATATTACAGTCTAACTCATGTTGATTAGGTGATGTAATGGTGATATAAAACACTAATATATTAAAGTCTAACTCATGTTGATGAGGTGATGTAATGGTGATATAAAACACTAATATATTAAAGTCTAACTCATGTTGATTAGGTGATGTAATGGTGATATAAAACACTAATATATTAAAGTCTAACTCATGTTGATTAGGTGATGTAATGGTGATATAAAACACTAAGATATTAAAGTCTAACTCATGTTGATGAGGTGATGTAATGGTGATATAAAACACTAATATATTAAAGTCTAACTCATGTTGATTAGGTGATGTAATGGTGATATAAAACACTAATATATTAAAGTCTAACTCATGTTGATTAGGTGATGTAATGGTGATGTAAAACACTAATATATTAAAGTCTAACTCATGTTGATTAGGTGATGTAATGGTGATGTAAAACACTAATATATTAAAGTCTAACTCATGTTGATTAGGTGATGTAATGGTGATGTAAAACACTAATATATTAAAGTCTAACTCATGTTGATTAGGTGATGTAATGGTGATATAAAACACTAATATATTAAAGTCTAACTCATGTTGATTAGGTGATGTAATGGTGATGTAAAACACTAATATATTACAGTCTAACTCATGTTGATTAGGTGATGTAATGGTGATATAAAACACTAATATATTAAAGTCTAACTCATGTTGATTAGGTGATGTAATGGTGATGTAAAACACTAATATATTAAAGTCTAACTCATGTTGATTAGGTGATGTAATGGTGATGTAAAACACTAATATATTAAAGTCTAACTCATGTTGATTAGGTGATGTAATGGTGATGTAAAACACTAATATATTAAAGTCTAACTCATGTTGATTAGGTGATGTAATGGTGATATAAAACACTAATATATTAAAGTCTAACTCATGTTGATTAGGTGATGTAATGGTGATGTAAAACACTAATATATTACAGTCTAACTCATGTTGATTAGGTGATGTAATGGTGATATAAAACACTAATATATTAAAGTCTAACTCATGTTGATTAGGTGATGTAATGGTGATATAAAACACTAATATATTACAGTCTAACTCATGTTGATATGGTGATGTAATGGTGATATAAAACACTAATATATTAAAGTCTAACTCATGTTGATTAGGTGATGTAATGGTGATATAAAACACTAATATATTAAAGTCTAACTCATGTTGATTAGGTGATGTAATGGTGATGTAAAACACTAATATATTACAGTCTAACTCATGTTGATTAGGTGATGTAATGGTGATATAAAACACTAATATATTACAGTCTAACTCATGTTGATTAGGTGATGTAATGGTGATATAAAACACTAATATATTAGACAGACACCTGCGTCATACGGCATTAGCCAATTGCAGGCCGGAGCTCAACATTCCCGACCAACTAAGAGGAAGCAAAATGTGGAAATGGTCCACTTTCCTTTTCTCCAAAACCAGCAGAGAAGCTTCTCGTGTTTTATTAAAAATGCATTGATTATAACGCCATGACGTGGTTAATAATTGTTTATTTGGATTGTACCTTAGACATGAAGTCGCGGACATGTCTGCATTTACCTTCAGACAGTGGCTTAGTAGACTAATGAAATAGCTTATATAACAGCCGAATTCAGCTGATAGATAAATATATATATATATAAATATATATATATATATATATATATATATAGGCCTACACGGTTGAAAGACTGGACATATATCAGGGCATAATATCAATTGCACATACACATTATTGCATTCGTGTCATGATTACATGCCGAGTTAATCTCTGACATTTAAGTGAAATGATATTACAGGATTGCTACGATGGCTTCACAACATTTGTGACCAGATTTGAGTGAGGGGCTGCCACCAGATATATATTTTATATCATTTTTTCATGTCATATGCAAGCAGGGAATCATAGCTTCAAATTGACATATTGGTTCAGTTTGACCCACCAGTTTTGGAGATATGGCTTATAGAGTAATGTCTGGCAGAAAACAGCGAGTTGAGAAAACAGGCTTGAAAGGTTCACTTCTGTGGACTCTAACATTACACCTATAGCTACATGTTTAAGCATTTATCTCAAATGTACATTTCAGCTCTGACCTTTATTTCAGACATGCTCTAGTATGTGAAGAGTCTGCCTGTGCTGTTAACTCATTTTGGGGGAAAATATTTCATTTCTCCTCCGGTGAAAAGCTGGAGGCTTTGCGATGGCATTGCCTCAGTCAAATCCTGTCACATTATGGGTTTTAAGAGGTCTCTCTCTGCTCGTTTAGACTGAAGACGTTTTTTATTCTTAACTCGGCGTGGACACACTGGTGTCGTCTCAGATTGGACATCTGACTGAAGCTCTTGTCACAGCGCTCACAGTGGACGCGCCTTTCTCCGGTGTGGACGAGCTCGTGTCTGTTCAGACCTTTGAGGTCGCTGAAGCTCTTGTCGCACTGCGAGCAGTGGAACGGCTTAGGCCTGGCGTGGCGGAGCTCGTGTTTCTCTAGGTCGCGCGAGCGGTTGAAACTCTTGCCGCACGATTTACAGCGGAAGAGCCCCTCGTCGGTGTGGAGGAGACGCTGGTGTCGCTTCAGGCTGTACGCGTTATTAAAAGCCTGCTCGCACCGGTGACAGTGGAGCCGTCTGTCTTCGGTGTGGACGCGCAGGTGTCGGTTCAGACTGTCTATCCGATTGAAGCCCTTGCCACACTGCGTACAACAGTACGGTTTGGCTCCGGTGTGAACGCGACGGTGTCTCTCCAGATCCGAGGAGCAGCGGAAGCTTTTGCTGCACCGTCTGCAGTGGAAACGCTTCCCTCCGTGGACCTGTTGGTGGCGCTGCAGGTCATATATCTGACTGAAGCTCTTGTCACACAGTGGGCAGAGGAAAGGTCTTTCTTCAGAGTGGCTGATCAGGTGCCTTTTCAGGTTACTCAACTGGCCGAAGCTCTTGTCACATCGGTCGCAGGCGTGCGGTCGTGATCCCGTGCAGGTCGCCTGGTGCTTCGTCAGGTTGGCCAGGTGACTGTAACTCTTGTCACAGACGGCGCAGACGTGGGGCTTGAAGTGGACCAGTCGGTGTCGCTTCAGCTTCCCCGGGTGACTGAAGCTCTTGCCACAGTCGTCACAGACGTGGGGCTTCAGGTGGACACGCCGGTGTGTCTTCAGGAGCGTTGCGTGACTGAAGCTCTTGCCACAGACGCTGCAGACGTGGGGCTTGGAGTGGACGAGCAGGTGCTTCTTCAGGTTCACCGGGTGACCGAAGCTCTTGCCGCAGCGATCGCAGACGTGGGGCGTCTTGGGTTCTCCTGGCCGAGGTGACGTCTTCTTGGTAAACCGCTCACTGGAAGAAGATGCGTCACCTTGTTTGGGGCGTTTTGCAGAGCTGCCAATTTGGCAGTTGAGGTCGTGGTGGCGCCTCAGGTTACCCGGGTTGCTGAAGCTCTTGCCGCAGCGATCGCAGGCGTGGGGCGTCTGCGGTTGTCCCGGCCGAGGTGTCGACGTCTTCTTGGCGAACTGCAGACATGAAGACGTGTCTCCGTGCACTCGGCAGGCTGCAGAGCTGCTGATTGTCGGGCAGTGGAGGTCGTGGTGGCGCCTCAGGTTACCCGGGAAGCCGAAGCTCTTGCCGCAGTGGTTGCAGACGTGGGGCTTCTCGTTTCCCGCGTCGGTCGTCGCCGTCTGCGGTTCTCCATGCTGAGGGGACGTCTTGGTAAACGGCTCACTGGAAGACGATGGTTCTCCATGCCGAGGGGACATCTTGGTAAACGGCTCACTGGAAGACGACGGTTCTCCTTGATGATTCTGGAGGGCTGCAGAGCGGCTCATTTGCCAGTAGAGGGCGTAGTGGTTCCTCTTCATGTGTATGCAGAGCAAGTCCTGAGACGTGAAGGCGTACGGACACTCTGGACAGGAGAAGACCCGAGGCCGGGGGTTCTGAGACCTCGCTGCTGAGGGAGAGAGAGAGAGAGACACAGAGAGAGAGAGAGAGAGACAGAGGGAGACAGAGGGAGACAGAGGGAGGAGGATGTAACATTGAATTTCGCGTCTTAGTCGAAGGTCTTTGGGTTACTTTCTGCTGCAGACCAAGTAACATACAGGCCTAGTTTCCCCCGGACGTTTTTAACTCTGATCTTTGCTTCTAGGCGGGTCCCTGGCTGGAACAACACATTTTCAGGTGGGGGTCGGCGGGCAAATTACATACAATTCCAGGGGTCCTTGACATGAAATAGTTTGAGAACCACTGACAGAAACATATGGTTTAACCATAGACTGTAGAAAATATGGACAAAGCGTTCCCCGGGTCTAACATGGACGTAAAATGAAGCCCGTCAGTCCTTGTATTGAAAATCGCAATCCTTCTAGATCCGTTTGGGCCCAGCTGGCCCATTGGCTGGCTCCGTTTGGGCCCAGCTGGCCCATTGGCTGGCCCAGACAACGAGGCGGGACCCCCCCCCCCCCCCCCCCCTTCTTCTCTGTTGGTTTTTATTTTGACTCGAGTGGGTGGGGGATCCCGTTCATAGACTGTAACGGTTGCCACGCCCCTCAGAACATACGCGACTTTATGGTCATTTTTTTAATAAATGGGACCATCATTTTCCAAAAAGAATATTATGACATGATAAATGAGACTTTTATCTAGTGACTGGAAGCAGAAAGTATTCATGACCATGTTTATTAAGGTAATGCAGTCTAGGTGAAGTTGGGCCCAAATACATGGGCCTCTATGGAGCTATGGGGCTTTTTGGGCCCAATGACAGACAGCGCCACAACAGGCCATTATATGAACTTTCAGGAAGTCCCGATTTCCTCAGTGGCTTCACAAAATATCTGTCTGACTGGCCCCCTGGGTTTAACCCTGTGAGAACCACTGACATAGAAACATGAGGTTTTAACCCTGTGAGAACCACCGACATAGAAACATGAGGTTTGAACACCCTTTACGTCTGTGTGTTGTTCCATAAATCTGTGCTATTGAACACCCTTTACGTCTGTGTGTTGTTTCATAAATCAGTGCTATTTAACACCCTTTACGTCTGTGTGTTGTTTCATAAATCAGTGCTATTGAACACCCTTTACGTCTGTGTGTTGTTTCATAAATCAGTGCTATTGAACACCCTTTACGTCTGTGTGTTGTTCCATAGATCAGTGCTATTGAACACCCTTTACGTCTGTGTCGTTCCATAAATCAGTGCTATTGAACACCCTTTACGTCTGTGTGTTGTTTCATAAATCAGTGCTATTGAACACCCTTTACGTCTGTGTGTTGTTTCATAAATCAGTGCTATTGAACACCCTTTACGTCGGTGTGTTGTTCCATAAATCAGTGCTATTGAACACCCTTTACGTCTGTGTGTTGTTCCATAAATCAGTGCTATTGAACACCCTTTACGTCTGTGTGTTGTTCCATAAATCAGTGCTATTGAACACCCTTTACGTCTGTGTGTTGGTTCATAAATCAGTGCTGTTGAACACCCTTTACGTCTGTGTGTTGTTCCATAAATCAATGCTATTGAACACCCTTTACGTCTGTGTGTTGTTTCATAAATCAGTGCTATTGAACACCCTTTACGTCTGTGTGTTGTTTCATAAATCAGTGCTATTGAACACCCTTTACGTCTGTGTGTTGTTTAAAAAATATTGAAACACACATTGGACAAAACCTCTTAACTCCATTAGACCCTCAAACTGTCTGCTAAAGCAGCTAACTCCACCACCTCTCTCCTTCTCATGCAAGTAATTGACAATATCTAAAGTCACAACACCAACTTTGATGAGGCCATATTGCATCGTTTAAAAATACATGGTTTTATTAATTTCCTTTAAGAATGTATATTTATCATTTCCAGAACATTTTGGAGTTTCCTCCAGACAGCAGAGATATATAGATATATATATATATATTCTTTATTTGAAACTAAAAAGCCCCAAAATGGCGTGCACACACCTGCCTGGGTGACGGCAGACTGCTGGCCGATCTAAGGGTGGCAGAGTCTTGAGTGTACAGGGTTTGACGAGGGCCCAGTTAGTGCCGGCTGCACTAATAACTTTGGGGCAGGTCTGTCTAGAGTTTAAATTGACAGGTATCAGTCAACAGGCCCGTCTAGAGTTTAAATGGACAGGTATCAGTCAACAGGCCCGTCTAGAGAGTTTAAATGGACAGGTATCAGTCAACAGGCCCGTCTATAGAGTTTAAATGGACAGGTATCAGTCAACAGGCCCGTCTAGAGTTTAAATGGACTGGTATCGGTCAACAGGCCCGTCTAGAGAGTTTAAATGGACAGGTATCAGCCAACAGGCCCGTCTAGAGTTTAAATGGACAGGTATCAGTCAACAGGCCCGTCTAGAGTTTAAATGGACAGGTATCAGTCAACAGGCCCGTCTATAGTTTAAATGGACAGGTATCAGTCAACAGGCCCGTCTAGAGAGTTTAAATGGACAGGTATCAGTCAACAGGCCCGTCTATAGAGTTTAAATGGACAGGTATCAGTGAACAGGCCCGTCTAGAGTTTAAATGGACAGGTATCAGTCAACAGGGCCGTCTAGAGATTTAAATGGACAGGTATCAGTCAACAGGCCCGTCTAGAGTTTAAATGGACAGGTATCAGTCAACAGGCCCGTCTAGAGTTTAAATGGACAGGTATCAGTCAACAGGCCCGTCTATAGAGTTTAAATGGACAGGTATCAGTCAACAGGCCCGTCTAGAGTTTAAATGGACAGGTATCAGTCAACAGGCCCGTCTAGAGTTTAAATGGACAGGTATCAGTCAACAGGCCCGTCTAGAGTTTAAATGGACAGGTATCAGTCAACAGGCCCGTCTATAGAGTTTAAATGGACAGGTATCAGTCAACAGGCCCGTCTAGAGTTTAAATGGACAGGTATCAGTCAACAGGCCCGTCTAGAGTTTAAATGGACAGGTATCAGTCAACAGGCCCGTCTAGAGTTTAAATGGACAGGTATCAGTCAACAGGCCCGTCTAGAGTTTAAATGGATAGCTTCAGATGCACATTCTGACATTTTCACAAACTGCAACTAAAGGGTTTTTCCCTCTGCATGAGTGTGTATCTACAGAGTATCACTTTGAGTATAATGAGTATAATCTTTGATCACAATACTGTACAGTTAAAGGTGTTTTCTTCTCCTGCGCAAACAAATAGTTTTTCCCTCTGCATGAGTCTCTACAGAGCAGTGTTGTTTTTGGCAGCAAATTTAATTTAGTACTTTATTTAAAGGTATATTCAGTGATTTCACTCAAAAAACCTTAGGTTTCGTTTTTGGCTGTGGGACCCAGCCTTTCATCCAATCAGGATAGAGAGCCAAAAACGAAACCTAAGGTTTTTTGACCCCCAGGGGTTAACTGGGGACAGGGAGGAACTCCTTATATGGTCAGCACACTCTATAGTAGAGAGGATTATCACAACAAAACAAAGAAATAAGTGATATTTGAATTAAGTGAAATCACTGAATATTCCTTTAATAAATTTAGTTTTAGTCATTAGTCTTTGGACTGAAACTTCATTTAGCTTTAGTCACATTTTAGTCACCTGGAAATGTCTCAGTGTTAGTCTAGTTTTAGTCGACTAAATGTCATAAGATTTTAGTCGACTAAATCTACAGTTGATTTAGTTGACTAAAATGTATTTTGACGGGTCTTGATGCCGTCGTAATGAGTGTTTTATACAATGTAAAATGACTTATAGTGGATCTCTTGTCCACTAGTCCCTTCCTAACATTTTAGTCTAGTTTATATTTGCGACGAAATTGTCAATATATTTAGTCTTATAGTTTTAGTCATCGTAGCTTAGTTTTCATTTAGTTTCCATTTGTTTTTGTCAGTGAAAAAAGGTAGTCGACTGAACATTTTTTTGTCTTCGTTTTTAGTCGACGAAAACAACACTGCTACAGAGAATAAGTTCTAACGAATCTTTGATCACAATACTGTACAGCAGGGGTGGGCAACTGGCGGCCCGGGGGCCACATGCGGCCCCCACCTTCACTTAATGTGGCCCTCAGGTTAATGTCAGAATACTGATATAGTATTGATTTCAGCTGTTTACAATTCCAAACCTGCTTTAATTACTTCATGACTAGTATTAAATGACTAGTACTTAAAACTTAAAGTATTAAAATATTATTGTCTTTTTGTGTCCAATGTAGTTATGTTAACAGTTCATAAAGTTAACATGACTATAACTAAATGCATTTGAAATGCAATAAAAAGGTTACTCTTCAGGATTCTAATTCATAGCAAATAGCAAAATATTATTCAGGTTTTCAATTCAAATCTACAAGCTCGATCTACAAGCTTTGAGCTTGTATATCGGCTATTTTTTGCTACGACAGTAACATGCACTGTCTGTGGCCCCTCTGGAGTGAGTGTGGAAATATATTGGCCATCGCCGTCGACAAAGTTGCCCACCCCTGCTGTACAGGTAAAGGGTTTTCCCTCTGTATAATATGTAATACTGTACAGGTAAAGGGTTTTCCCTCTGTACAATATGTAATACTGTACAGGTAAAGGGTTTTCCCTCTGTATAATATGTAATACTGTACAGGTAAAGGGTTTTCCCTCTGTATAATATGTAATACTGTACAGCTAAAGGGTTTTCCTAAAGGGGTTTTCCCTCTGTATGAGTCCTCATGTGCCTCTTCAGAGTGTCATTCCGAATGAATCTCTGATCACAAACTGGACAGGTGAATGTTTTCTCCCCCGTGTGAGTCCTCATGTGCCTCTTCAGAACATAATTCTGATTGAACCTCTGCTCACAGACCGTGCAGGCAAACGGCTTTTCCCCAGTGTGAGTCCTCACGTGTGTATTCAGATGGCCCTTGTGACCATAGCATGTGCCACAGACTGCACATCTAAAGGGCTTCTCCCCTGTGTGAATCCTCATGTGTGCGTTCAGATTGTTCCTCTGGCCGAAGGCTTTGCCACAGACCGCACAGGGAAACGGCCTCTCCCCTGTGTGGACCCTGACGTGTGCATTCAGTTCACCCTTTTGACTACAGCCTTTGCCACAGAACGTACAGACGAAGGGTCTTTCCCCCGTGTGCGTCCTCATGTGATCTCTCAGATGGCCTATGTGAGCGCAGCCTTTGCCACACACCGCGCAGCTAAAGGGCCTTAATTCCCCTGTATGCGTCTTCATGTGTTGTTTTAGGTGACCCCGGTACCTACAGCGTTTGCCACAAACCGTACAAGCAAGGGGCTTCTCCCCCCCCGTGTTCATATCTGCCTTTAAATTCAACATTTTGCTAGAAGAAGGATTCTTCCCCGCCGCCGCGTGGCTCCTTAATATAGAGTCGGTTTGTTTCGACGTTGTCGGGTCCCGGGACAGCTCGCCTGCGCTCGAATACGCCGCGCGTTGTTGTGTCTGGTGTGGTTGCGTTTGTGTGTTTGAAGCTGGTTCTGTACCTTCCCCCCCGGTCTCCACCCAGTCCTCGCTGTCTTCAGTGTCGGAGTCAGAGCCGCGCGGCGGAGAGAGGGGGCGGAGCTCCTCGTCCTCGCTGTCCAGTCGCGATGTTCCTCCTCCACGGTCCTCTACGGAAGCCTGCGTTTGAGTCGAGGGGCCGGCGACAGGCTCCTTCTCTCCGTCTTCATCATCATCATCATCATCATCATCATCTTCCCTTTTCACCGCTAGTGATGTCATCGTTGACCCATCGGCCTCCTCTGGTCTTCGGAGTGGCTCCTCCTGTTCATCTTTAACGTCTGGAGGCTGCGGTTCCTCCTCATGTTGTCCAGGTGAAAGGAAGTCGTCTAGACAAGAGACACAATTAGAGAAAGACAAATCGTTTGTGAACTTTTCGTTCCGTCAGTTTCTCCTCTCGTTTTCCCGCTGTGGTAGTTTGGAGGAACTTCCACGGTAAATAAATGCTGATATTTTCATCGTCGTTTATCAAAGACATGTGTTCTGCCTCATGGCCACCTAGCCCACTAGGGGGCGACCTTATACTGCTTTATGGACACTTAGTTCCTGTAGGGGGACCCTTTACTTGTAACACTTCCTCTAGGGGGACCCTTTACTCGTAACACTTCCTCTAGGGGGACCCTTTACTTGTAACACTTCCTCTAGGGGGACCCTTTACTCGTAACACTTCCTCTAGGGGGACCCTTTACTTGTAACACTTCCTCTAGGGGGACCCTTTACTCGTAACACTTCCTCTAGGGGGACCCTTTACTCGTAACACTTCCTCTAGGGGGACCCTTTACTCGTAACACTTCCTCTAGGGGGACCCTTTACTCGTAACACTTCCTCTAGGGGGACCCTTTACTTGTAACACTTCCTCTAGGGGGACCCTTTACTTGTAACACTTCCTGTAGGGGGACCCTTTACTCGTAACACTTCCTCTAGGGGGACCCTTTACTCGTAACACTTCCTCTAGGGGGACCCTTTACTTGTAACACTTCCTCTAGGGGGACCCTTTACTCGTAACACTTCCTCTAGGGGGACCCTTTACTCGTAACACTTCCTCTAGGGGGACCCTTTACTTGTAACACTTCCTCTAGGGGGACCCTTTACTCGTAACACTTCCTCTAGGGGGACCCTTTACTCGTAACACTTCCTCTAGGGGGACCCTTTACTCGTAACACTTCCTCTAGGGGGACCCTTTACTTGTAACACTTCCTCTAGGGGGACCCTTTACTCGTAACACTTCCTCTAGGGGGACCCTTTACTTGTAACACTTCCTCTAGGGGGACCCTTTACTCGTAACACTTCCTCTAGGGGGACCCTTTACTCGTAACACTTCCTCTAGGGGGACCCTTTACTTGTAACACTTCCTCTAGGGGGACCCTTTACTTGTAACACTTCCTCTAGGGGGACCCTTTACTCGTAACACTTCCTCTAGGGGGACCCTTTACTTGTAACACTTCCTGTAGGGGGACCCTTTACTCGTAACACTTCCTCTAGGGGGACCCTTTACTCGTAACACTTCCTGTAGGGGGACCCTTTACTCGTAACACTTCCTCTAGGGGGACCCTTTACTCGTAACACTTCCTCTAGGGGGACCCTTTACTCGTAACACTTCCTCTAGGGGGACCCTTTACTCGTAACACTTCCTCTAGGGGGACCCTTTACTCGTAACACTTCCTCTAGGGGGACCCTTTACTTGTAACACTTCCTCTAGGGGGACCCTTTACTCGTAACACTTCCTCTAGGGGGACCCTTTACTTGTAACACTTCCTCTAGGTATTCTGGTTTGAGCTTCAGAGCTAGCAGAATTAGTCTCTCCTCACACAGGACCTATGACATGTGACAAGAAGCAACGTATGACATATGTTTGTTTCAAGACATTACAGATTACAACCTAAACACGGGTAACAGTGGGGTTTGTGAAACCGCTTGTGTTTTGTGTTTGTTGATTATTTCCTAAATGTAACTTGCCTGTTGGTTGCCAAGAAAGTACAATTTAAGTTTATGTCAATTGTTTGGCCATGCTGGCTTCAGTGCAATTGTTGTTAATTTACTGTGCATAATTAGACCTCGCCTGTTGGAGATGGCACACCTGTTGTGGATCCTACTAATTAGTGCAGTGGGGATTGACCTCAATTGGAACCAATTTGACTGCCTTTGATGTTGAGTTTGTGTCATAGACACAAATAGAAATATGGACAAAGCGTTCGCCGGGTCTAACATGAACGTAAAATGAAGCCTGAAATCACTTAATTGTAAGTCGCCATCTTTCTAGATCCGTTTGGTACCAGCTGGCCATTGGCTGGCTCCGTTTTGGACCAGCTGGCCATTGGCTGCCCAGACAACGAGGCGGGACTTCCCCCCTTCTTCTCCGTTGGTTTTTATTTTGACTCGAGTGGGAGGGGAATCCCGATCATAGACTGTAACGGTAGCCACGCCCCTCAGAACAAACGCGATGGTTTTTTTTCTTTATGGTCATTTTTTTAATTAATGGGACCATAATTTTCCAAAAAGAATATTATGACATTAGAAATGAGACTTTAAACTAGTGACTGGAAGAAGAAAGTATTCATGACCATGTTTATTAAGGTAATACAGTCTAGGTGAAGTTGGGCCAAAATACATGGGCCTCTATGGAGCTATGGGGCTTTTTGGGTCCGGCCCAGCGCCACAACAGGCCATTATATGAACTACCGATTTCAAATGAGGCTTCACGAAATATCTGGCTGACTGCCCCCCTGGTTTGTGTTCATGTGAGAAGATTATGTACAATGACTGTAATACATTATTCTTTCTTTTGAACTAAACATTCTGCCAATGAAGAAACTCGTCTCTGTCTTTATTGGAGCTGTTGTTGTTAACGATCTGTCACGTCACATAAATGGGCGTGTGATAAGGACAGAATAACATGTGATTGGCTGAAAACATTTTTCCTTTACCACTGCACTTTGACTGTGATTGGTGCAATTGGACATCACGACTGTGATTGGATACAGATGCGTTCCCACGTTTTAATTGGATACTGCGTTCATGATTTGGTGGCATTGTTTTTTTTGCTAAACGTGTCCCTCTCCTGCAAACTTTGAAAGCCCATCGTAGCCAATCTGAAGGGAATCTGGAGAAAGCGTGATCACGTGACGACCACAGGGTTAACGGGTACCCATTTGCAGGAGTTTGTAGTTAAAAAAGTGGGTTTGGCAGAAAAGCTTCTCAGACGTTTTAACCCATTCTGACCGGGCACCCATTTTGGTGTCAGCATCATGTTATGCTTTAGCTATTGAAAAATAGCAGATCTACAAGCTCATATCGCGCCACCGAGTGGCGCGATACGAGCTTGTAGGTCTGCTATTTTTGGAAAAATCGAAGAACGACTGACATTTCTAGAATCTGATCTCAGGTCAGAATGGGTTTAATCAGACCAGTGTGTGTGTCCAGTGGGAAACCTCGTATGAATCTGATCTCAGGTCAGAATGGGTTAAAGGTTGATAACATACCAAACTTACCGTCTTCAGGTTCCGTTTTAATAGAAACAGTCCCGGCTGGTTGAGGAGAAGTCGTCTTCACCTGCAGGCTGGGCTCCACACACTGCTCTGGAATGAAGGAAGACAACAGAATACAATTTATCAGACGCTCTTAATCCATTCTGACCTGAGATCAGATTCATACGAGGTTTCCACTGGACACACACTGGGTCTGATTAAACCCATTCTGACCTGAGATCAGATTCAGATCAGATCAGATTGCCTTCCCTAGCTAACCCTTTTCACTGTCTTTTAATGTTCTTTAGCTTTTAGTGTTATTTTTCCTTTTTCTATTAAAGTTGTTTTTAATTTGTTGTTACCTCTGTAAAGCCCCCCCATGTAAAGCGTCTTTGGGTACTCAGAAAAGCGCTATATAAGTTTGAGATATTATTATTATTATTATACGAGGTTTCCACTGGACACACACTGGTCAGATTAAACCCATTCTGACCTGAGATCAGATTAAAAAAATGTCAGTCGTTCTTCGATTTTTCAAAAATAGCAGACCTACAAGCTCGTATCGCGCCACTCGGTGGCGCGATATGAGCTTGTAGATCTGCTATTTTTAAATAGCTAAAGCATAACATGATGCTGACACCAAAATGGGTGCCCGGTCAGAATGGGTTAATCCAGAGCGATTTACAGCAAGCAAGAACCGAAAGCATGGGCGATACATCACAATAAAAAGTATAGTTCTCATGAAACATGCGTAAGCTAAGAACGTAACAGTGGAATATCTACTGTATATAATGAAACTATACATACTATTCAATACTATACTATGCAGTTATAGTGCTGTCTACATAACATGCTATAAGTCTGTATCAAATGCTATCTAAGTGTACAGAAATGCTATCTAAGGGGGTAGGGTAAGTGCTATGGGCCATGATGGAGTCTGAACAGGTGGGTTTTCAGACTACGGTGGAAGATTGGGAGTGATGCTGCAGTTCTGACTGCAATGGGAAGTGCATTCCATAGTTTAGATTGGGGGTGAGTCTGTAGTTCTGACTGTAATGGGAAGTTCATTCCATAGTTTAGATTGGGAGTGAGTCTGTAGTTCTGACTGTAATGGGAAGTTCATTCCATAGTTTAGATTGGGGGTGAGTCTGTAGTTCTGACTGCAATGGGAAGTTCATTCAATAGTTTAGATTGGGAGTGAGTCTGTAGTTCTGACTGCAATGGGAAGTTTATTCCATAGTTTAGATTGGGAGTGAGTCTGTAGTTCTGACTGTAATGGGAAGTTCATTCCATAGTTTAGATTGGGAGTGAGTCTGTAGTTCTGACTGTAATAGGAAGTTCATTCCATAGTTTAGATTGGGAGTGAGTCTGTAGTTCTGACTGCAATGGGAAGTTCATTCCATAGTTTAGATTGGGAGTGAGTCTGTAGTTCTGACTGCAATGGGAAGTTCATTCCATAGTTTAGATTGGGAGTGAGTCTGTAGTTCTGATTAAAATGGGAAGTGCATTCCACAGTTTTGGAGCCAGAAGGGAGCAGAGTTTGGGACGTGTGGAGCGTTGTTGTCCCGGCGTTTTTAGTGAGGGTACTTCCAGCTTCCCTGCGTCGGCTGATCTGAGCGCGCGAGAGGGTTTCTACATAACCTCCCGCACGCTCAGAATACATTAGACTTTGATGTAGGGGCCCTGGGTAGGGGCCCCGGGCAGAGCCTGGGTAGGGGCCCTGGGTAGAGCCCGGGCAGAGCCTGGGTAGGGGCCCCGGGCAGAGCCTGGGTAGGGGCCCTGGGTAGAGCCTGGGTAGGGGCCCTGGGTAGGGGCCCCGGGGCCAGAGCCTGGGTAGGGGCCCCGGGCAGAGCCTGGGTAGGAGCCCCGGGCCAGAGCCTGGGTAGGGGCCCCGGGCCAGAGGCTGGGTAGGGGCCCCGGGGCCAGAGGCTGGGTAGGGGCCCCGGGGCCAGAGCCTGCGTAGGGGCCCCGGGCAGAGCCTGCGTAGGGGCCCTGGGGCCAGAGGCTGGGTAGGGGCCCCGGGGCCAGAGGCTGCGTAGGGGCCCTGGGGCCAGAGGCTGCGTAGGGGCCCTGGGGCCAGAGGCTGCGTAGGGGCCCTGGGGCCAGAGGCTGCGTAGGGGCCCTGGGGCCAGAGCCTGCGTAGGGGCCCCGGGCCAGAGGCTGGGTAGGGGCCCCGGGCAGAGGCTGGGTAGGGGCCCCGGGGCCAGAGGCTGCGTAGGGGCCCCGGGCCAGAGCCTGGGCAGGGGCTTTCGTGCTGCTTCTGGACAGTGTTGTTTTTAGCAGAACATTTAGATTTTAGTTTTAGTCATAGTGTCTGTCTGTTCATTTAGATTTAGTCACATTTTAGTCACCTTTTAGTCACCTGGCTGGAATGTTTTTTGGACTGAGGCCGATTCTAAGGGGCGCGTTTGGACTAAGGCCGATTCTAAGGGGCGCGTTCGGACTGAGGCCGATTCTAAGGGGCGCGTTCGGACTGAGGCCGATTCTAAGGGGCTCGTTCAGACTGAGGCCGATTCTAAGGGGCACGTTCGGACTGAGGCCGATTCTAAGGGGCGCGTTCAGACTGAGGCCGATTCTAAGGGGCGCGTTCTGACTGAGGCCGATTCTAAGGGACTGAGGCCGATTCTAAGGGGCGCGTTCAGACTGAGGCCGATTCTAAGGGGCGCGTTCGGACTGAGGCCGATTCTAAGGGGCGCGTTCAGAGTTCAGACTGAGGCCGATTCTAAGGGGCGCGTTCGGACTGAGGCCGATTCTAAGGGGCGCGTTCAGACTGAGGCCGATTCTAAGGGGCGCGTTCGGACTGAGGCCGATTCTAAGGGGCGCGTTCTACTGAGGCCGATTCTGAGGGGCGCGTTCGATTCGATTCTAAGGGGCGCGTTCTACTGAGGCCGATTCTAAGGGGCGCGTTCGGACTGAGGCCGATTCTAAGGGGCTCGTTCGGACTGAGGCCGATTCTAAGGGGCGCGTTCTGACTGAGGCCGATTCTAAGGGGCGCGTTCGGACTGAGGCCGATTCTTTTTTTTTAAAGATATTTTTTGCGGCTTACGCCTTTTATTGATTTTTTAAGGGACAGACAGTAGGCTGACAGGAAACGGGAGAGAGATGGGGGGATGACATGCAGTAAAGGCCGTGTCGGGTCCGGGAGTCGAACCCGCGGCACACTGCGACTGGATCACCAGTCCGGTGCCCAGACCGTTACGCTACGGCCTGGGCCACTGAGGCCGATTCTAAGGGGCGCGTTCGGACTGAGGCCGATTCTAAGGGGCGCGTTCAGACTGAGGCCGATTCTAAGGGGCGCGTTCAGACTGAGGCCGATTCTAAGGGGCGCGTTCTGACTGAGGCCGATTCTAAGGGACTGAGGCCGATTCTAAGGGGCGCGTTCAGACTGAGGCCGATTCTAAGGGCCGCGTTCTGACTGAGGCCGATTCTAAGGGGCGCGTTCAGACTGAGGCCGATTCTAAGGGCCGCGTTCTGACTGAGGCCGATTCTAAGGGCCGCGTTCTGACTGAGGCCGATTCTAAGGGGCGCGTTCGGACTGAGGCCGATTCTAAGGAGCGCGTTCAGACTGAGGCCGATTCTAAGGGGCGCGTTCGGACTGAGGCCGATTCTAAGGGGCGCGTTCTACTGAGGCCGATTCTGAGGGGCGCGTTCGATTCGATTCTAAGGGGCGCGTTCTACTGAGGCCGATTCTAAGGGGCGCGTTCGGACTGAGGCCGATTCTAAGGGGCGCGTTCAGACTGAGGCCGATTCTAAGGGGCGCGTTCAGACTGAGGCCGATTCTGAGGGGCGCGTTCTACTGAGGCCGATTCTGAGGGGCGCGTTCGATTCGATTCTAAGGGGCGCGTTCGGAAATAGCGCACTGAGCGATGCAAACTAATAGGCGAGTGCGCTCCGGACGGTGTGGTACTTCCGAACGCGCCGGAAAAATGCCTTGGGGAAATATTTATATCCCAGCATCAAGTATTCAATTTTTTTGAATACTGTACCTAATACAGAACCTTCTTACTCTTTACTAGAAGAGAGACTTCTTACAGATTATTTGATCGGCCCAAAACATTGTGTTTAACGCCATTCGTCGTCACAACTCCAGTTGTCTTTGTCCGTGTCGGTGTAAACGACTTTATATCAATTATTTTGAAAAGTCTATGAGGAAAATGAACGGGACTGCGAAGCTCTATTGGTCGGAAAGATTTAGATCAAGAGTTATTAAAATCAGACCAGTGTGTGTCCAGTGGAAACCTCGCATGAATCTGATCTCAGGTCAGAATGGGTTATAATCAGACCAGTGTGTGTCCAGTGGAAACCTCGCATGAATCTGATCTCAGGTCAGAATGGGTTATAATCAGACCAGTGTGTGTCCAGTGGAAACCTCGCATGAATCTGATCTCAGGTCAGAATGGGTTATAATCAGACCAGTGTGTGTCCAGTGGAAACCTTGCATGAATCTGATCTCAGGTCAGAATGGGTTAATCAGACCAGTGTGTGTCCAGTGGAAACCTCGTATGAATCTGATCTCAGGTCAGAATGGGTTAATCAGACCAGTGTGTGTCCAGTGGAAACCTCGCATGAATCTGATCTCAGGTCAGAATGGGTTATAATCAGACCAGTGTGTGTCCAGTGGAAACCTCGCATGAATCTGATCTCAGGTCAGAATGGGTTAATCAGACCAGGACGAAGTATCTTCGTCTCAGAGTGAATAATTCAACATGGATGGAACTAAGACGAGAGATGTTCAGTCGACTACCTTTTTTCACTGAGGAAAACTAAATGGAAACTAAATGAAAACTAAGCTGTGATGACTAAAATTAAGACTAAAGCTATTGACATTTTCGTCGACAAAAACAAACTAGACTAAAATGTCAGGAAGGGACTAGTGGACAAGAGATCCAGTAGAAGTCATTTTGGTTGCATGCTGAAAGGAGCTTGTAGCTCGGCTATTTTCAGCAAGTGTAAAAAACAGTCATTACGATTTTAGTCGACTAAATCAACTGTAGATTTAGTCGACTGAAATATTTTGATATTTAGTCGACTAAAACTAGACTAACACTAAAACATTCCAGGTGACTAAAAAAGTGACTGAAATTAAATTAAAACTATTGAAGAGACAATGCCAAAACAACACTGTGTGCCGTCTGGGCTTTGAACACACTTGGTCTTGTTATAATATGCAGTAAGTGCTAATAGAGTGATTGTTTATTTTTTATTTATTTGTACCTGAGACAGCGTGGCACCAGGTCTTCTCATGTAGTAATGTCAATGTTGACACAGCAGCAGCCTCCTGTTCCTCCTCCTCCTGTTCCTCTTTAATGTGTGGAGGTGGTGGTTCCTCCTGGACCAGACTGGATCTCCTCTCCTGATGTTCTGGAGGTGGAGGTGGTGGTTCCTCCTGGACCAGACTGGATCTCCTCTCCTGATGTTCTGGAGGTGGAGGTGGTGGTTCCTCCTGGACCAGACTGGATCTCCTCTCCTGATGTTCTGGAGATGGAGGTCCTGGTTCCTCCTGGACTAGACTGGAGCACCTCTCCTGATGTTGTGGAGGTGGAGGTGGTGGTTCCTCCTGGACCAGACTGGATCTTCTCTCCTCATGTTCAGATGAAACCTCTTTAGGCACAAAGGAGGAGAGAACAAACATTACATCATTCAGCACAACAACTCAAAAGACCTTTTGGCATTGGCTGACATTTAGGGCCCTATCTTACACCACCCCTTACCCCTTAATCACATGCAAGGACACAAAGTAGCTCATAACATGTCTACAGTGGATTTGTATGAAACAAACACTTTGAGGATATAGAAAGAGAATAATTCAAGCTTTCCGTAACAGCTGCAATGTTGGTGAGTTTGACGTTGTCCGTTGTGTAATCAGATAGGACTTTCCTGTGTGGATGAATGGGCTGTCTATGGGAAGTGTCACCTATAGTAGCACCTTGCCATTACCTTATATGGTAAGATGGCCGCGGTCTGCATATGGATAATTGAATCCCTAGGGACAACTTGGGTCAACGTGAGTCAACGTCCCAATAGTTTGGGACGTGTGGAGAGTTGTTGTTCCGGCGTTTTTAGTGAGGGTACTTCCAGCTTCCCTGCGTTGGCTGATCTGAGTGCGCGGGAGGGTTTGTAGGGTTCAATCATACCTGCAAGATATGGGGGAGCCATACCTTTGGTTGCTTTGAATGCCAGCATCAGAGTTTTGTATTCTGTGCGGGCAGCGACCGGGAGCCAGTGGAGGGAGCGGAGCAGGGGGGAGACATGTGAGAATTTTGGCGAGCTGCGGCATTTTGGATCAGTTGGAGAGGCTTAAGTGCACATGCTGGTAGGCCAGTAAGGAGGGAGTTACAATAGTCAAGTTTTGACAAGACTGTTCTCTGGATTAGGAGCTGGGCTGATTCCTGGGTGAGGAACACTGCAGAGACAACAGGACATATCACACTGCAGGGACAACAGGACATATCACACTGCAGAGACAACAGGACAACAGGACATATCACACTGCAGAGACAACAGGACAACAGGACATATCACACTGCAGGGACAACAGGACAACAGGACAACAGGACATATCACACTGCAGAGACAACAGGACAACAGGACATATCACACTGCAGGGACAACAGGACATATCACACTGCAGAGACAACAGGACAACAGGACATATCACACTGCAGAGACAACAGGACAACAGGACATATCACACTGCAGAGACAACAGGACAACAGGACATATCACACTGCAGAGACAACAGGACAACAGGACATATCACACTGCAGAGACAACAGGACAACAGGACATATCACACTGCAGAGACAACAGGACAACAGGACATATCACACTGCAGGGACAACAGGACAACAGGACATATCACACTGCAGAGACAACAGGACAACAGGACATATCACACTGCAGAGACAACAGGACAACAGGACATATCACACTGCAGAGACAACAGGACATATCACACTGCAGAGACAACAGGACAACAGGACATATCACACTGCAGAGACAACAGGACAACAGGACATATCACACTGCAGGGACAACAGGACATATCACACTGCAGAGACAACAGGACAACAGGACATATCACACTGCAGAGACAACAGGACAACAGGACATATCACACTGCAGAGACAACAGGACATATCACACTGCAGAGACAACAGGACAACAGGACATATCACACTGCAGGGACAACAGGACAACAGGACATATCACACTGCAGAGACAACAGGACAACAGGACATATCACACTGCAGAGACAACAGGACATATCACACTGCAGAGACAACAGGACAACAGGACATATCACACTGCAGGGACAACAGGACAACAGGACATATCACACTGCAGAGACAACAGGACAACAGGACATATCACACTGCAGAGACAACAGGACATATCACACTGCAGAGACAACAGGACAACAGGACATATCACACTGCAGGGACAACAGGACAACAGGACATATCACACTGCAGAGACAACAGGACAACAGGACATATCACACTGCAGGGACAACAGGACAACAGGACATATCACACTGCAGAGACAACAGGACAACAGGACATATCACACTGCAGGGACAACAGGACAACAGGACATATCACACTGCAGAGACAACAGGACAACAGGACATATCACACTGCAGGGACAACAGGACAACAGGACATATCACACTGCAGAGACAACAGGACAACAGGACATATCACACTGCAGAGACAACAGGACAACAGGACATATCACACTGCAGAGACAACAGGACAACAGGACATATCACACTGCAGAGACAACAGGACAACAGGACATATCACACTGCAGGGACAACAGGACAACAGGACATATCACACTGCAGAGACAACAGGACAACAGGACATATCACACTGCAGGGACAACAGGACAACAGGACATATCACACTGCAGGGAAAACAGGACATATCACACTGCAGAGACAACAGGACAACAGGACATATCACACTGCAGAGACAACAGGACAACAGGACATATCACACTGCAGGGACAACAGGTCAACAGGACATATCACACTGCAGGGACAACAGGACAACAGGACATATCACACTGCAGGGAAAACAGGACATATCACACTGCAGAGACAACAGGACAACAGGACATATCACACTGCAGAGACAACAGGACATATCACACTGCAGAGACAACAGGACAACAGGACATATCACACTGCAGGGACAACAGGACAACAGGTCATGTTATCTCTCCTAATGGTACCAACGTCATGTTATCTCTCCTAATGGTACCAACACCATGTTATCTCTCCTAATGGTACCAACATCATGTTATCTCTCCTAATGGTACCAACATCATGTTATCTCTCCTAATGGTACCAACGTCATGTTATCTCTCCTAATGGTACCAACACCATGTTATCTCTCCTAATGGTACCAACACCATGTTATCTCTCCTAATGGTACCAACACCATGTTATCTCTCCTAATGGTACCAACACCATGTTATCTCTCCTAATGGTACCAACATCATGTTATCTCTCCTAATGGTACCAACACCATGTTATCTCTCCTAATGGTACCAACATCATGTTATCTCTCCTAATGGTACCAACACCATGTTATCTCTCCTAATGGTACCAACATCATGTTATCTCTCCTAATGGTACCAACATCATGTTATCTCTCCTAATGGTACCAACATCATGTTATCTATCCTAATGGTACCAACGTCATGTTATCTCCTAATGGTACCAACATCATGTTATCTCTCCTAATGGTACCAACTAGGGCTGACCCAAAAAAATCGATTAATCGATGTTCAATCGATACGCACGGGAATCGATTTTAAAATTTTGAATCGAATAGTCATTAAAAAAAAGCGGCCGCTTTTGGTCCGCGAGACGGCCCCGTTTGGTCCGCGAGCCATGCTCGCGCCTCGCAGCACCGCAACGCCTCCTCCCCTCTCGGCTCACTCGTGGTGGTAACAACAAGGAAGTCAACACACACACACACACACACACACACACACACACACACACACAGCAGCCTGCACTCATGCCGCCACAAAATAAATCTAAAGTGTGGTTGCATTTTAGAATATGCAAGGAGAACAAAGAACACATAATTTATGGCATGGCCCAAGTGGGGCGAAAAATCCGCGGCGAAAAATCTGCGGCGAATCACGCATGGGACAGGGGAAACACCAAAAAAAGCACCAGTCCTGGAGCTCCAGGCGCGCTAATTTGAGCCGCGGTCATCCACACTTTTCTACCCCAAGAAAGAGCCTCGTCGGAAGGGTCTGAGAGCGGCGTAGACCGCGGCGCAAATTAGCGCGCCTGGAGCTCCAGGACTGGTGCTTTTTTTGGTGTTTTCACATCTGAGTTTCAATCGGAAGAGAAGCTTTGATTATAGGCTATATATTTTATTTTTTTGAGAGGTAATGCCTGCGTCAGGCAGTTGACTTGTTTTATTATGCCTAATTATTTGTGCGTCACTGCTTTCATGAAGGCTTATCGTTTAAAATAAATGATACCAATCCAAGCATGACTTTCTCTCCGCTATAACGTTGTTTAAACCAAAGAGTCACTGCTCGCATCGCGCCGCGCCTCGCATCGCGCACGCACGCACCCCCCCCCCCCCCCCGTTGGGTTTCGAAGCGTCGAAGTTCGATACAAATTAATATCGATTAATCGATCATTAAAAACGTAATCGAAGGTCAGCCCTAGTACCAACACCATGTTATCTCTCCTAATGGTACCAACACCATGTTATCTCTCCTAATGGTACCAACACCATGTTATCTCTCCTAATGGTACCAACATCATGTTATCTCTCCTAATGGTACCAACACCATGTTATCTCTCCTAATGGTACCAACACCATGTTATCTCTCCTAATGGTACCAACATCATGTTATCTCTCCTAATGGTACCAACATCATGTTATCTCTCCTAATGGTACCAACACACCATGTTATCTCTCCTAATGGTACC
Source organism: Protomyctophum parallelum (assembly GCF_964188405.1). Classification (NCBI taxonomy): domain Eukaryota; kingdom Metazoa; phylum Chordata; class Actinopteri; order Myctophiformes; family Myctophidae; genus Protomyctophum; species Protomyctophum parallelum. The sequence goes on along the minus strand of NC_139698.1, from coordinate 1,442,562 downwards.
AACATCATGTTATCTCTCCTAATGGTACCAACACCATGTGATCTCTCCTAATGGTACCAACACCATGTTATCTTTCTTAATGGTACCAACACCATGTTATCTCTCCTAATGGTACCAACATCATGTTATCTCTCCTAATGGTACCAACACCATGTTATCTCTCCTAATGGTACCAACACCATGTTATCTCTCCTAATGGTACCAACATCATGTTATCTCTCCTAATGGTACCAACACCATGTTATCTCTCCTAATGGTACCAACACCATGTTATCTCTCCTAATGGTACCAACATCATGTTATCTCTCCTAATGGTACCAACATCATGTTATCTCTCCTAATGGTACCAACACACCATGTTATCTCTCCTAATGGTACCAACATCATGTTATCTCTCCTAATGGTACCAACACCATGTGATCTCTCCTAATGGTACCAACACCATGTTATCTCTACTAATGGTACCAACATCATGTTATCTCTCCTAATGGTACCAACACCATGTTATCTCTCCTAATGGTACCAACACCATGTTATCTCTCCTAATGGTACCAACACCATGTTATCTCTCCTAATGGTACCAACACCATGTTATCTCTCCTAATGGTACCAACAACATGTTATCTCTCCTTATGGTACCAACAACATGTTATCTCTCCTAATGGTACCAACATCATGTTATCTCTCCTAATGGTACCAACATCATGTTATCTCTCCTAATGGTACCAACATCATGTTATCTCTCCTAATGGTACCAACACCATGCTATCTCTCCTAATGGTACCAACACCATGTTCTCTCTCCTAATGGTACCAACATCATGTTATCTCTCCTAATGGTACCAACAACATGTTATCTCTCCTAATGGTACCAACACCATGCTATCTCTCCTAATGGTACCAACACCATGTTATCTCTCCTAATTAGAGATGCGCCGATCGATCGGCCACCGATCATGATCGGCCGATCATGCCTGTATCGGATCGGATCGGATTCTCAAAATAAATCAAAATTGCCGATCAAAATGCCCGATCAAAACAGACAGTGGGACAGTGGCAAGTCTCCTTTAAGGGGGCGCCTGTTTTTGCAGCTCCGGTCGCTGTTGAGAAATAAGTTACAGGTGGAGATGAAGTGAAGTTGGAACGGACAAGCAGATGCAAGCTATGGCTTGGCTTGTTAGCTTGAAGCTAACATCACAACCACTGGCTGGTGACAGTGTTTTTAGCCAGAGCAACATGTAGCCTGCCGAGTGCTCCTCCTCCTCCCCGGAGAAGTGTGTGGGAGCCCTGGAGACAGAGAGCACGGCCCCGCCCTGCACCCTCCGGCTCGCAGCCTCGCACTGAATGAGAAGAGCAGCCGGGCGATTCCCCGTCATTTGCATTTTGAACGGATCGTTCACGGAAGTGACCGGATCGGTTTCGTTCACCAAAAAGAACTAGTTCTTTTGATTCGTTCGTGACCGACTCATCTCTAAAGTCCTGCCTGTTTCTGCAGCGCAGTTCGCTACGCGTTGAGAGCTTGTAGATCTGTCTATTTTTGCAGCGCTGGTGTCGGGGTTCGTTCACGTTGTCAATAAAAAAATTACTTAGATTAAAGGCGGAGATGAAGTTCAATCATGGGTTGAATCAGTAGCTACACGCTAATCTAAGCACTAAGCTAACGATCAGCGAGCCTATACAGTATACAAGTGCTAACACTAGCAGCCTGCTTTTTATTTTAGTCTGTACAGTGAAATGTTCAGTTGTCTGTGTCCGTGCACTGAACATGTACGGTATGTTATTATTATTATTATATTTTTGTATTTGATGAAAGAAGAAAGCTACAGTTTACTCTCCAAGTTGTCTCTAAAACAGTGGTTCCCAAACCTTTTCACGTCAAGGACCCCCAAATTGACACTGATCACCAGCCCACGGACCCCCATTTGAAAAGATATGCCAGGGACCCCCATAAGAAGATTGTAGCAGTGATTCTCAAATTTCTCCACCAGTTTAATTTCAAGGACCCCCAGTTTGACTACGAACCCCCATTTAATGCCACTTCTATCTCTGAGACCCCAAATTATATTGTAAAATCAATGTTAACCCTGACGGGTCCATTTGGTTCCAAACTATCCTTTTAGCTGGGGACCCCCTGGAACTCCCTCAAGGACCCCTGGGGGTCCACGGACCCCACTTTGGGAACCACTGCATTTTGAGTCTCTACAGTTTACTCTGTAACCTCCAAGTTGTCTCTAAGAGAGTCTAGAGTGAAATTGCACGTTGCCTCAGCTTGCAAAAAAACTTTCTCATCTCCTAATTTTTATACTTACAATGTCAATGATGTGTAAGAAGAGTACAGTAGAAACTACAGTAAGTATATATGCTACACAATGGAAAAAAATATGGATTTCACGACGCTGTGATCGGTCGGTATCGGCAATATCGGTATCGGCCTGTACTGTTTCCAGTGATCGGTGATCGGTGATCGGTGATCGGCCCCAAAAAACCTGATCGGAGCATCTCTACTCCTAATGGTACCAACATCATGTTATCTCTCCTAATGGTACCAACAACATGTTATCTCTCCTAATGGTACCACTACCAACATCATGTTATCTCTCCTAATGGTACCAACACCATGTTATCTCACCTAATGGTACCAACATCATGTTATCTCACCTAATGGTACCAACATCATGTTATCTCTCCTAATGGTACCAACATCATGTTATCTCTCCTAATGGTACCAACATTATGTTATCTCTCCTAATGGTACCAACACCATGTTATCTCTCCTAATGGTACCAACATCATGTTATCTCTCCTAATGGTACCAGCACCATGTTATCTCTCCTAATGGTACCAACATCATGTTATCTCTCCTAATGGTACCAACATCATGTTATCTCTAGTAATGGTACCAACATCATGTTATCTCTCCTAATGGTACCAACACCATGTTATCTCTCCTAATGGTACCAACATCATGTTATCTCTCCTAATGGTACCAACATCAATACAGCATGGAATTGTGGATGAAATCTTGTCCAACGACAACAACAATATTCCAAGTTGGGTCTGAGAGGCCAAATGTCATCAAATGGTGGTCCGTGGCTCAGATGGGTCTGAGAGGCTAAATGTCATCAGATGGTGGTCCGTGGCTCAGATGGGTCTGAGAGGCTAAATGTCATCAAACGGTGGTCCGTGGCTCAAATGGGTCTGAGAGGCTAAATGTCATCAAATGGTGGTCCGTGGCTCAGATGGGTCTGAGAGGCTAAATGTCATCAAATGGTGGTCCGTGGCTCAAATGGGTCTGAGAGGCTAAATGTCATCAAATGGTGGTCCGTGGCTCAGATGGGTCTGAGAGGCTAAATGTCATCAAATGGTGGTCCGTGGCTCAATAACTAATGGGCCTTGATATGAAAAGGGTTGACAACCAATGCTGTGTATGAGAAAGGAAGGAGGTCGCACAGCTTGTAGCCTCTCTGTCTCAACCAGTTGCTCTCCTGTGGCCAGCACCCCCGCTCCTATGCTATTGTTTTTAAACTGGGCTACATTAGCATGACTTAGCCGCAATTTGCAACTCTAGATTTTTTTATAATGGGATGATTAAGCTCCATTGACTCCCCACTCATCCAATTTGCATTTGCTATCTGCTTGTATTAAACATAAACAACGTCAAAGCACCAACATTGCAACTCTAGGCCAAGCTTGAATTATCCTCTTTCAATCTGCCGAGCTTTTGTTTAAAAAAAATCCACTGTAGACATGTTATGAGCTACTTTCTGTCAGTGCGTGTGTGTGTGTGTGTTACTGTTTGTTTTTACCAACCTTTGGTCGCATTGAAACCCTTCAGAAGTTTGTCCTTTTTCTCCAGCAGGGTTTCCAGTGTCTCCATCTCTCTCTGGAAGAGGCTGCACATCCACGCCGCGGCCACACTGAGGCGCTCCAACACCAACACCCTGACGCTGACGCTGAGCTCCACACTGCAGACGTCGCTGTTAGCACCGCGATGCAAAACACACAATATGATGTCCTCTCCCGCCGAGCGCAGCTGCTCATTGATGGACATCCGTAGAGACTCCATTTGAACCTCTTTACCTCCTTTAGGAGACATGTTTCAGTTATTAATAATATTAATTACCTCCTTTAGGAGACATGTTTCAGTTATTAATAATATTAATTATAATAGTAATTACCTCCTTTAGGAGACATGTTTCAGTTATTAATAATATTAATTATAATAGTAATTACCTCCTTTAGGAGACATGTTTCATTTATTAATAATATTAATTATAATAGTAATTACCTCCTTTAGGAGACTTTTGATTGATTGAAATATTTATTAACAGTTTGCAGAATTACAGTACATTTCAAGCACAAACTCAATACAAAGACTGTTAACTGTGAGTGGACGACCCAATTAAGCATTACACTTGTTTACAACAGGGTCCACATTGTTCAATTCATCAAAAGACATAACTATAGTTATTATTAATAATAGTAATAATATGTTTACCCCTTTTCTGACTCATTGTGTGTCCTTTTGCGCGGCGACCATCGCGTTAGATTAGATCAAGTTGAACAACAAACAAACAAACACATCTAGAGTCTAGACTCTACGCGGCGGCGTAACAATGACAACAACAGCTACAACACGCACTTACTAGTACTTCCGGGTGAACGTGGTTCGAGCATGCGCAGTAGAGAGCCCTCGTTGTCCCGCCCCCTTTCAATTCAATTCAATTCAATTCAAAGGAGCTTTATTGGTGTTTACATATACATTACCAAAGAAAGTGTCAAAAAATACAATATAAAAACAGTTGAAAATGGGGAAAGTAGTATATACAGTTGGAGGTACAGTATGTTGCAAACAGAGCTATGTCACATTGCATCGTTATTTATAACAGGATATAAAAAGCTTTTTTGGATATTTCTTTTAGCAACAAATGTTTTTAACTATTTTTTTCTTTGCAGTCATTTTGGTAGCCCTAGAATGGCTCGTTTCATACAGTAGGCCTATGTACAGTATTTCCCTCAATCTCTTGTTTCATACAGTAGGCCTATGTACAGTATTTCCCTCAATCTCTTGTTTCATACAGTAGGCCTATATGTACTGTAGTATTTCACATACAGAGCCATAGAACGGTCTGCTTAACTTCTGTCCGGGTTCCAAATTGGCGGCCTAAATGTGATACATTTTGTTTGTACTCACCCATTAAATCATTCCAAAGACGTGGAGTGAAATATGGTCCTCTAGTTTTATATCCATGTGAATGTTCTGGCACAAAACGTGTATTTAGTCAATTATCTCCACCTTTTCAAGAGATGCACACGGACGTCTTTCTCTCCGGGCAAAAGGGGCCCGGAATGATCGATGAACTGATTTTACGAATAGGCCTACGTCCTGTTTACCGCAGACGTCATCACCAATTGACCAGGGAGGGAAACACAAAAGTTTGGGTCACAAATTTGGCAGGTGGTGTGATTAATTACCCAGCACCGATCGCAAGGCACAGGTCTGCCAATGGTGTGACCCAAAACGTTTGTGTCATCGATCATTCCGGCCCCCTTTTGCCCGGAGAGAAAGACGTCCGTGTGCATCTCTTGAAAAGGTGGAGATAATTGACTAAATACACGTTTTGTGCCAGAACTTTCACATGGATATAAAACTAGAGGACCATATTTCACTCCACGTCTTTGGAATGATTTAATGGGTGAGTACAAACAAAATGTATCACATTTAGGCCGCCAATTTGGAACCCGGACAGAAGTTAAGCAGACCGTTCTATGGCTCTGTATGTGAAATACTGTACATACTCCACTATTCTCCACTGGCTCCCCATCAAATACCGTATCCACTTCAAGATCCTCCTCCACACATTCAAGGCCATCCATAACCTCGCCCCCCCCATACCTGTCTGACCTTGTCCACGTCAATATCCCCACCCGGTCTCTCAGGTCTGCCTCCTCCCTCACCCTGAAAGTCCTCCCAGCCCGTCTCTGTCTCCACCATGGGCTCAAGAGCCTTCAGCCGCTCTGCCCCTCACCTCTGGAACTCCCCCCCCCCCTGACATCAGAAACATGGACTCTATCACCATATTTCAAACTCACCTCAAAACCCAACTGTTTAGGCAGGCCTATGACTCTGTGTGACTTTCTGCTGCAAGCTGTGCCCTAGTTTAATTATTATTATTCTTTCTGCTTTTAACTGTGTTCTTGTGTTGCTTTTAATCTGTACGGCGACCTTGAGTGCCCTGAAAGGCGCCTTATAAATAAAATGTATTATTATACTGTATGAAACAACAAGAGACATTCTAGGGCTATCATTTTGGTACAAAAAGCAGCATTTGTTTTGCTCAGGACTATTTCAATTGTATCCAGAAAAAAATCTAAGATGTGTTTAAAGGTCTAAGATAATAGTTCTTAGGGTGGTTCCATTGTTTACATGTGCAGTAGGTCTACTGGGTACAGATAGTAGTCCTTAGGGGTGGGGGGGGGGGGGGGCATAAGGAAAGGACTTTATTAGAAAGAACGAGTGAAATAAGAATAAAAAAACAATACAACATGTACTGTATACGTTGCGTCTTGGCGCCTCACAGTGGCACAAGCATAACATTGCACATCATATAGAACAGTACGGTATTGCATACAAGTGAGGACATAATTAATTATATTTATATCCCATCAAATCTTAACAGATTGGCCAGGATGAGATGATGCATGATGATAAGAAGGGGTTCCCGCCCTGAATGGGTTAATAGAATAGCTTAAATTAACAGTTAAAGGACCACTTCACCACTTTTCAACCTATCTTCATATAATAGGTCCTCACTAATAATCATGATAAAATGGCGCAATTTTTTTCCTCCTCAGTCTGTCTCTCACAGGAGGGCTGTGGGCAGTTTAGAAACCGTCTTCCAGTGACATCATCGATGGGGAATACAAGCTAATGAAAACTGCAGGCTTTCTAGTCCTGAGAAGTTGCAATGCGAAAATGGAAGCCATCGTTCTAATAATGAAAATCTAAACATTTTTGTAAAAAAATCTTGTTTAAAAAATAATCTGCCTAATGATGATGTCACTGGAAGACGGTTTCTAAACTCCCCACAGCCCTCCTATGAGACACAGACTGAGTAGAAAACAATCATGCCATTTTATCATGATTATTAGTGAGGACCTATTATATGAAGATACAGTAGGGTTGAAAAGTGGTTAAGTGGTCCTTTAAATGACTTTGATCCTAGAAGGAATGGTGTAATCCTAAATCCTAACCTGTGATCCTTCATATTTATAGTTTCATTCGACATAATTATATACATGTCGAATGAAACTCGTTCAATTCGATTCAAAGTGAAACTCTCGAAAATTAGACCTGAGTAATTAAAACTGATTTGCAGAGTTTTTTTGTGATCAAGTGTTTTATTTAATTCTTTGTTAAAAGAAAGAAAAAAGGGGGTTTCCCCCTCCCCCCCTCTAAACTAATTTGCACAGAGTTGAAAATAAATGACAATTTAAGAATTGGGAAGAAATAAAAGGCATACAGTTAAAAACATAAGAGTTACAAAATATGAAACCAAGATGATTTTATTGAAACAATGTGTTTTAATGATCAATTATTTTTCTTTCTAACTTACAATGACAACAAAACACTATGTATACTCATATATACTCAAACATAGGAAGTAGGGGTGTAACGATAGAGTAACTGCATCGAAACATCCATTTTCATTTCATGAATCGGCCCGAGGCTCGGACCGACCCTAAAAATTACCATAATGTTAAGCCCGAAGCCCGACAAAAGCCCAACAGAAAAAAGAGGGGAAAAAAAGCAGCACTAAATTGTGGCGCCGTGTTTCAGAGTGAAAGTGAGAACGGAGATCAACGGATTTATCAACATAAAGGATGTATGTAACTCACGTTAGAATAGGCTATTAATGATCCATAACTTCCATTTCCAATCATTCTAATGGATTCCAGACAGTGGTGGTGGTGACTGGTGAGTAAACACGAATAGCTGCTGCAGCTCCCTCCCTTTAGTTTCCTCTGAGGTGAAGTTGCTTTACGTCTAGCGTTTAAGTTATATATCACCATCATGGATCGTTTGGTGACGTTGATTAATAATTAGGTTTTATTCATCGCAGCCAGCTGGGTTAACGAGACTCTCAGTGCAACATGACGAAAGCCCCGACGCTTCTTCAGCTGTGATAATCCCATTGATTTTATAAAACATTTAAGCATAATTATGGCAACTTGGCAAGTTAACTGGTGGTTAGTAGCTCGTTTGGTGCGCAAACCAGAGGGAAACCAGCGGTAGCAAGGCAAGTCTCTCACCGTTCACTGTTCTCTCTACTGTAGCTACTGCCTGCACGCAGTGCAGGACTGCAGGGGCAGCTATAGCTACATGCTGCTCTGGCCTCGTACACACATGATCTGTTCTGTCTGTGTTTCATGGCCGCCTCTGGCTCAATGCTTTTCCAATGGAAGTCACGTGGTTTGACATGTGTGTACGAGGCCTCCGAGTCTGAAATGCCAGTGCGATGCGAGCCAGGTCTCCAGTCCTCCTCCTGTCACAAGTGAATCACCATTCGCCTAGCGCAGCCCTCTTCATAATAAACACATACACGTATACACAATCACATTACGCAAATAACTGAATTGCTATTTTTATTATAACTAGCCCTTACCCGTTGTGAGATATTTGCCCCCCCCCCCCCGGTGGCCGCGGGGGGTACTGCGCCCGGTGCGTTTTTAATTCACTAATAAATTCATTATTAATAATTAATGTGTCAAATCGGAAAAAAGGGCTCCGTTACGCCCTCCATATTCATATGGTCAATGTCTGTGTGAAAAGTGGGAGTGATTGGTGCAGGCAATGAGGAGATAAGTGTTTGTTTCTGACAGACACACACACACACACACGGACAGACATTGTTAGAATTATAGTATGATAACACTCTTTTTTTTTTTAAGAAATAAAAAAATAACAAAATCGCGGAAAAATCACCGAGCCCGAGGCTCGGCCCCCGGCCCGACAAATTAGCATAATTATTTGGGCCCGAAAACGTCGGGTCGGGCCGGGCCTGGTTGGGTTAAAAAAATAACAAAATCGCGGAAAAATCACCGAGGCTCGGCCCCCGGCCCGACAAATTAGCATAATTATTTGGGCCCGAAAACGTCGGGTCGGGCCGGGCCTGGTTGGGCCTGGTTGGGCCTGGTCGGGTCCGGGCAGAGTTTGAGAACTTTACTACGACTTTTCAAATGTAACACATTAAAAAGACTGACTGTACACATAGATGCCATAGAGTATATATGAATAGAGAGGAAACCCTGAGGCCAAATGGACATAGTGGCCGAATGAAGGTATTGCAGCCTGCAGGCCCCAAACACATGAACGCGCTGGTCCGTTGACTATCATTGTGCACGTTCACGACGGACGCACGCTCATGCGCATTCGTGCACGTTCAACGGCACAGCGCGTTCATGTGTTTTTGGGCAAATCCATCCCAGAATGCACTCTGTTTCCTACCCGGAAGGAGGAGTGAAATCGCCTCATGCGCTTTTGAGCAACTTCATGCAAGTGGATGGAAGGAGAACTACAACTTAATGCAAGTGGATGGGAGGAGAACTACAACTTAATGCAAGTGGATGGAAGGAGAACTACAACTTAATGCAAGTGGATGGAAGGAGAACTACAACTTAATGCAAGTGGATGGGAGGAGAACTACAACTTAATGCAAGTGGATGGAAGGAGAACTACAACTTAATGCAAGTGGATGGAAGGAGAACTACAACTCAATGCAAGTGGATGGGAGGAGAACTACAACTTAATGCAAGTGGATGTTAGGAGAACTACAACTTAATGCAAGTGGATGGGAGGAGAACTCGGGTGCCCTCTCTATTCATATATACTCTAAGGTAGATGCCTACCCCTCCCCCCCCTTGAATCACAGACTGTACAGTAGATGCCTACCCCTCCCCCCCCTTGAATCACAGACTGTACAATAGATGCCTACCCTACCCCCCCCTCCCCTGAATCACAGACTGTACAGTAGATGCCTACCCCCCCCCCCCTCCCCTGAATCACAGACTGTACAGTAGATGCCTACCCCCCCCCCCCCCTCCCCTGAATCACAGACTGTACAGTAGATGCCTACCCTACCCCCCCCTCCCCTGAATCACAGACTGTACACGTAGATGCCTTTCCCGCGGTAGGAATACTCCCGTGTCTTCTTAGCGCAGCCTTTCCAATATACTCGACCCCCCGTTGTCCCGCCATGGGACACGCCCCCCCTCTGCCCCCCCTCTGCCCCCCCATGGGACGCCCCCTCCCTCCTCTGCCCCCCGGGCTGCTTCTTCTTCTTCTTCTTCAGATAGAACATGGAGCCACAAACGGTACAGTTGAAGTCCTTCGTGGTCGCCGCCGCTGCCGCCGCCAGGCCGTCGTCAGGCCGGGACGACCGCTGGTCCTCGCGCGGGACGGACGGCCGCTGTCCTTCCACGTCGGCGCGCGTCAACGGCGTGTTCAACCCGCTAAGACCTTTATTAACAAGAACAGAAGACAAGGGTTCTAAATCAAGTGTTGTTTTTGGCAGCAAGTGTTATTCTGAGGCAGCGGTGGCCGAACGGTTAGCGGAGCGGTCTTGATATCGGAAAGGTCGCTGTAGTTCGTATCCCCGGACCGGCACGTTAAAATGACCACCGCTGAAGTGCCCTTTGAGCAAGGCATTGAACCCCCTACCATGAAATGTTCTATGAGCAGGGCCTGGCTGTAAACAAGTTCTTGAGCTTAGTCCAGTTACCCTGGGTAAACATAGTACCTTTCCTTTCCTTAGTCCAGTTACCCTGGGTAAACATAGTACCTTTCCTTAGTCCAGTTACCCTGGGTAAACATAGTACCTTTCCTTAGTCCAGTTACCCTGGGTAAACATAGTACCTTTCCTTTCCTTAGTCCAGTTACCCTGGGTAAACATAGTACCTTTCCTTTCCTTAGTCCAGTTACTCTGGGTAAACATAGTACCTTTCCTTAGTCCAGTTACCCTGGGTAAACATAGTACCTTTCCTTTCCTTAGTCCAGTTACCCTGGGTAAACATAGTACCTTTCCTTTCCTTAGTCCAGTTACCCTGGGTAAACATAGTACCTTTCCTTTCCTTAGTCCAGTTACCCTGGGTAAACATAATACCTTTCCTTTCCTTAGTCCAGTTACCCTGGGTAAACATAGTACCTTTCCTTTCCTTAGTCCAGTTACCCTGCAGGGTAAACATAATACCTTTCCTTTCCTTAGTCCAGTTACCCTGGGTAAACATAGTACCTTTCCTTAGTCCAGTTACCCTGGATAAACATAGTACCTTTCCTTTCCTTAGTCCAGTTACCCTGGGTAAACATAGTACCTTTCCTTTCCTTAGTCCAGTTACCCTGGGTAAACATAGTACCTTTCCTTTCCTTAGTCCAGTTACCCTGGGTAAACATAGTACCTTTCCTTTCCTTAGTCCAGTTACCCTGGGTAAACATAGTACCTTTCCTTTCCTTTAGTCCAGTTACCCTGGGTAAACATAGTACCTTTCCTTTCCTTTAGTCCAGTTACCCTGGGTAAACATAGTACCTTTCCTTTCCTTAGTCCAGTTACCCTGGGTAAACATAGTACCTTTCCTTTCCTTTCTCTTGAATTAGTTTTCATTTAGTTTGACTTAGTCTCATTTTAGTCACCTGGAATGTTTCAGTGTTTAGTCTAGTTTTAGTCGACTAAAATGTCATAAGGTTTTAGTCGACTAAATCTACAGTTGATTTAGTCGAACAAATTGTGTTTAGGCGGTGCCTTGATGCCCGTTTTCTTTTACACTTGCTGAAAATAGCCGATCTACAAGCCCACAACGTGTCGCAGCGTGACGCGTTGTGAGCTTGTAGATCGGCTATTTTCAGCATGCAACCAAGTGTAAAATGACTTATACTGGATCTCTCGTCCACTAGTCCCTTCCTGACATTTCAGTTTTAGTTTGTTGACGAAATCGTCAGTATATTTAGTCTTATAGTTTTAGTCGTCGTAGCTTAGTTTCCATGTAGTTTCCATGTAGTTTTCGTCAGTGGAAAAAGGTAGTCGACGAACATCTTTCGTCTTAGTTTTTAGTCGACGAAAACAACACTAACTGAAAAAACGTCATGTTTCTAAGTCAGTGGTGCTCAACCACTGGGGGGGGGGGGGATGGGTTAACCCATTCTGAACGGGAACCCATTTTGGTGTTAGCATCATGTTATGCTTTAGCTATTGAAAAATAGCAGATCTACAAGCTCATATCGCGCCACTACGAGCTTGTAGGTCTGCTATTTTTGAAAAATCGAAGAGCGACTGACATAGAAGACATTTTTAGAATCTGATCTTAGGTCAGAATGGAAAACTGTCAGGATGTAGAAGACCTTTATAGAATCTGATCTCAGGTCAGAATGGTAAACTGTCAGGATGTAGAAGACCTTTATAGAATCTGATCTCAGGTCAGAATGGTAAACTGTCAGGATGTAGAAGACCTTTATAGAACCTGATCTCAGGTCAGAATGAAAACTGTCAGGATGTAGAAGACCTTTATAGAACCTGATCTCAGGTCAGAATGGTAAACTGTCAGGATGTAGAAGACCTTTATAGAACCTGATCTCAGGTCAGAATGGGTTAAAGGGGGGCTGACCTTCGTCCCTGCCGTCCTCCCAGTCGTCGCTGTCGTCCGTGCTGTCGTCGGACTCCGAGCCGGACGAAGACGAAGAGGAAGACGAAGAGGACCAGTCGTCGCTGCTGGACAGAGACGAGCCGCTGTCCTCCGCTACGGCCGTCTCCGTCGACGCGCTGCCAGACACGGGCTCCGCCTCGTCGTAACCTTCGTCGTTACCTTAACAAGATAAAAAAAGTTGCATAAGGAGAAGAGACTGGAGCAGCACGGACATTTAGAGCCTTTTATTTAGGTGCTGAGTATACAAAAAGAGACTAACGTTTCGACCTTGCGGTCTTCATCAGAGTCATGAGTGGTAGCATTTGGGCATGTCTTATATATACAGGTTGGGCTCTCAATGAGCCAATGACAGGGTACCATACGACATGTAATAACCCGTTACTACCAGCAGTCTAGATAAGTTAAGAGGTGGCTATGGAGAAAACGCTGTTGAACAGTGAAATAAATAAAGTAAAACAGGGATTTAACCATAAAAAAGCCATCAAGATAAAAACAGTAATTAAGAACAACAGTGCACATACATATTTAAGGGCCTTGTGGCCAAATAATTAGAAAACAAAACAAAACAGAGGTACATCAGAAGCAAGGCAAAACAACACTCTCAGGGCAAGAAGAACAGAAACAGAAAAACAGAAGATTTCAGGGACCGTCTAAAAAGGGAGGCATGTTTATAAAAAGCATGATAGGCTCAGCTCTTCATTTAGGCCATTGTGCTTCTCTGCGGAGCAATTTATTAATTATGTCACCTCCCCGTGGTGGGGCTGTGATTTTTTCTATTCCCCAGAATTTGAGGGAAGCTGGTGACCCATGATTAGCCTCCTTGTAATGTCTGGCCATGGCATAATCAAGATTTTGGGTACGAATGGCAGTTTTGTGTTCTCCAATTCTTAATTTGAGTTGTCTTTTAGTTTGGCCTATGTAGGCTAGTCCACAGGGACATTTAAGCATATAAATGACATGTGTGGAGTTGCAATTAATAAAAGAAGATAAAAAAAGTGTTTAAAAGGCACAGGTCTCCACCAGGACAGGTCAGGTTGTGGCCTCCTGGTGGCGCTACAACAGGCCGTTGAGGAACAATTTGGGGCAGAGGTTCGTCGTTGGCATCCAGGGAGTGTGTGTGCAAAGGTTGGCATGGATCGAGCCAACGGTGCCGGAGATTAGCTGATAACGGACGGACGGACGGAGTGCAAAACATACTCTCTCCCCATGCCTTCGGCCTGGTGGAGACAATAAAACATACTCTCTCCCCATGCCTTCGGCCTGGTGGAGACAATAAAACATACTCTCTCCCCATGCCTTCGGCCTGGTGGAGACAATAAAACATACTCTCTCCCCATGCCTTCGGCCTGGTGGAGACAATAAAACATACTCTCTCCCCATGCCTTCGGCCAGGTGGAGACAATAAAACATACTCTCTCCCCATGCCTTCGGCCTGGTGGAGACAATAAAACATACTCTCTCCCCATGCCTTCGGCCTGGTGGAGACAATAAAACATACTCTCTCCCCATGCCTTCAGCCTGGTGGAGACAATAAAACATACTCTCTCCCCATGCCTTCGGCCTGGTGGAGACAATAAAACATACTCTCTCCCCATGCCTTCGGCCTGGTGGAGACAATAAAACATACTCTCTCCCCATGCCTTCGGCCTGGTGGAGACAATAAAACATACTCTCTCCCCATGCCTTCAGCCTGGTGGAGACAATAAAACATACTCTCTCCCCATGCCTTCATGGTGGAGACAATAAAACATACTCTCTCCCCATGCCTTCATGGCGGAGACAATAAAACATACTCTCTCCCCATGCCTTCGGCCTGGTGGAGACAATAAAACATACTCTCTCCCCATGCCTTCGGCCTGGTGGAGACAACTAAACATACTCTCCCCCCATGCCTTCAGCCTGGTGGAGACAATAAAACATACTCTCTCCCCATGCCTTCATGGTGGAGACAATAAAACATACTCTCTCCCCATGCCTTCGGCCTGGTGGAGACAATAAAACATACTCTCTCCCCATGCCTTCGGCCTGGTGGAGACAATAAAACATACTCTCTCCCCATGCCTTCAGCCTGGTGGAGACAATAAAACATACTCTCTCCCATGCCTTCATGGTGGAGACAATAAAACATACTCTCTCCCCATGCCTTCATGGTGGAGACAATAAAACATACTCTCTCCCCGTGCCTTCGGCCTGGTGGAGACAATAAAACATACTCTCTCCCCATGCCTTCATGGTGGAGACAATAAAACATACTCTCTCCCCATGCCTTCAGCCTGGTGGAGACAATAAAACATACTCTCTCCCCATGCCTTCGGCCTGGTGGAGACAATAAAACATACTCTCTCCCCATGCCTTCGGCCTGGTGGAGACAATAAAACATACTCTCTCCCCATGCCTTCAGCCTGGTGGAGACAATAAAACATACTCTCTCCCCATGCCTTCGGCCTGGTGGAGACAATAAAACATACTCTCTCCCCATGCCTTCGGCCTGGTGGAGACAATAAAACATACTCTCTCCCCATGCCTTCGGCCTGGTGGAGACAATAAAACATACTCTCTCCCCATGCCTTCGGCCTGGTGGAGACAATAAAACATACTCTCTCCCCATGCCTTCGGCCTGGTGGAGACAATAAAACATACTCTCTCCCCATGCCTTCGGCCTGGTGGAGACAATAAAACATACTCTCTCCCCATGCCTTCGGCCTGGTGGAGACAATAAAACATACTCTCTCCCCATGCCTTCGGCCTGGTGGAGACAATAAAACATACTCTCTCCCCATGCCTTCAGCCTGGTGGAGACAATAAAACATACTCTCTCCCCATGCCTTCGGCCTGGTGGAGACAATAAAACATACTCTCTCCCCATGCCTTCGGCCTGGTGGAGACAATAAAACATACTCTCTCCCCATGCCTTCGGCCTGGTGGAGACAATAAAACATACTCTCTCCCCATGCCTTCGGCCTGGTGGAGACAATAAAACATACTCTCTCCCCATGCCTTCGGCCTGGTGGAGACAATAAAACATACTCTCTCCCCATGCCTTCGGCCTGGTGGAGACAATAAAACATACTCTCTCCCCATGCCTTCAGCCTGGTGGAGACA
>NC_139698.1:1384268-1421768 GCF_964188405.1 Protomyctophum parallelum | reverse complement strand
AGCCAATGGAGGGAGTGGAGAAGAAGGGGGAGGGGCAGCGACCGGGAGCCAATGGAGGGAGTGGAGAAGAAGGGGGAGGGGCAGTTACCGGGAGCCAATGGAGGGAGTGGAGAAGAAGGGGGAGGGGCAGCGACCGGGAGCCAATGGAGGGAGCGGAGAAGAAGGGGGAGGGGCAGCGACCGGGAGCCAATGGAGGGAGAGGAGAAGAAGGGGGAGGGGCAGCGACCGGGAGCCAATGGAGGGAGTGGAGAAGAAGGGGGAGGGGCAGCGACCGGGAGCCAATGGAGGGAGTGGAGAAGAAGGGGGAGGGGCAGCGACCGGGAGCCAATGGAGGGAGTGGAGAAGAAGGGGGAGGGGCAGCGACTGGGAGCCAATGGAGGGAGTGGAGAAGAAGGGGGAGGGGCAGCGACCGGGAGCCAATGGAGGGAGTGGAGAAGAAGGGGGAGGGGCAGCGACCGGGAGCCAATGGAGGGAGTGGAGAAGAAGGGGGAGGGGCAGCGACCGGGAGCCAATGGAGGGAGTGGAGAAGAAGGGGGAGGGGCAGCGACCGGGAGCCAATGGAGGGAGTGGAGAAGAAGGGGGAGGGGCAGCGACCGGGAGCCAATGGAGGGAGCGGAGAAGAAGGGGGAGGGGCAGCGACCGGGAGCCAATGGAGGGAGAGGAGAAGAAGGGGGAGGGGCAGCGACCGGGAGCCAATGGAGGGAGTGGAGAAGAAGGGGGAGGGACAGCGACCGGGAGCCAATGGAGGGAGAGGAGAAGAAGGGGGAGGGGCAGCGACCGGGAGCCAATGGAGGGAGTGGAGAAGAAGGGGGAGGGGCAGCGACCGGGAGCCAATGGAGTGAGTGGAGAAGAAGGGGGAGGGGCAGCGACCGGGAGCCAATGGAGGGAGTGGAGAAGAAGGGGGAGGGGCAGCGACCGGGAGCCAATGGAGGGAGAGGAGAAGAAGGGGGAGGGGCAGCGACCGGGAGCCAATGGAGGGACAGGAGAAGAAGGGGGAGGGGCAGCGACCGGGAGCCAATGGAGGGAGTGGAGAAGAAGGGGGAGGGGCAGCGACCGGGAGCCAATGGAGGGAGTGGAGAAGAAGGGGGAGGGGCAGCGACCGGGAGCCAATGGAGGGAGTGGAGAAGAAGGGGGAGGGGCAGCGACCGGGAGCCAATGGAGTGAGTGGAGAAGAAGGGGGAGGGGCAGCGACCGGGAGCCAATGGAGGGAGTGGAGAAGAAGGGGGAGGGGCAGCGACCGGGAGCCAATGGAGGGAGAGGAGAAGAAGGGGGAGGGGCAGCGACCGGGAGCCAATGGAGGGACAGGAGAAGAAGGGGGAGGGGCAGCGACCGGGAGCCAATGGAGGGAGTGGAGAAGAAGGGGGAGGGGCAGCGACCGGGAGCCAATGGAGGGAGTGGAGAAGAAGGGGGAGGGGCAGCGACCGGGAGCCAATGGAGGGAGAGGAGAAGAAGGGGGAGGGGCAGCGACCGGGAGCCAATGGAGGGACAGAAGAAGAAGGGGAGGGGCAGCGACCAGGAGCCAATGGAGGGAGAGGAGAAGAAGGGGGGGAGACATGTGAGAGTTTTGGCTGGTTGAAGACCAGGCGGGCTTTGGAGAGGCGTTGGAGTCAACACAGTCAACACACGACTCCCTGTGAAGCAGAGTTTTTAGCCCTACTGTGAAGTGGTCAGTGGAGAGATGAAAAGGTCGTACCTATCCTGTACAACTTCACTACGGGATTCAGCGTCTCTTCAGGCTCCGTCTGGCGCCCGCCGTCTGGTCGAGGGCCCGTCGCTTCCTGCCGCTCGCCTCTCCCTGTGATGCTCTGTGGAAAACATAACGAAACCTTAAGCAACCCTGGCGATCACACACGCTTTCTGGCCAATTAAAAAGTCTGAATTTCACTCATATCAAACTGTACTGCAGATGGGGTGTGCAACGATATAGCAACTGTATCGAAATGTCGATTTTTTTGTATATCGATATACTGTATGTATGAGGGTTTGTCCATAATGTGTGTATTCTCTGTGTTCATGTCAAGGTGAGGGTTTGTCCATAATGTGTGTATTCTCTGTGTTCATGTCAAGGTGAGGGTTAGTCCATAATGTGTGTATTCTCTGTGTTCATGTCAAGGTGAGGGTTTGTCCATAATGTGTGTATTCTCTGTGTTCATGTCAAGGTGAGGGTTAGTCCATAATGTGTGTATTCTCTGTGTTCATGTCAAGGTGAGGGTTTGTCCATAATGTGTGTATTCTCTGTGTTCATGTCAAGGTGAGGGTTTGTCCATAATGTGTGTATTCTCTGTGTTCATGTCAAGGTGAGGGTTTGTCCATAATGTGTGTATTCTCTGTGTTCATGTCAAGGTGAGGGTTTGTCCATAATGTGTGTATTCTCTGTGTTCATGTCAAGGTGAGGGTTTGTCCATAATGTGTGTATTCTCTGTGTTCATGTCAAGGTGAGGGTTAGTCCATAATGTGTGTATTCTCTGTGTTCATGTCAAGGTGAGGGTTAGTCCATAATGTGTGTATTCTCTGTGTTCATGTCAAGGTGAGGGTTTGTCCATAATGTGTGTATTCTCTGTGTTCATGTCAAGGTGAGGGTTTGTCCATAATGTGTGTATTCTCTGTGTTCATGTCAAGGTGAGGGTTTGTCCATAATGTGTGTATTCTCTGTGTTCATGTCAAGGTGAGGGTTTGTCCATAATGTGTGTATTCTCTGTGTTCATGTCAAGGTGAGGGTTAGTCCATAATGTGTGTATTCTCTGTGTTCATGTCAAGGTGAGGGTTAGTCCATAATGTGTGTATTCTCTGTGTTCATGTCAAGGTGAGGGTTTGTCCATAATGTGTGTATTCTCTGTGTTCATGTCAAGGTGAGGGTTTGTCCATAATGTGTGTATTCTCTGTGTTCATGTCAAGGTGAGGGTTTGTCCATAATGTGTGTATTCTCTGTGTTCATGTCAAGGTGAGGGTTAGTCCATAATGTGTGTATTCTCTGTGTTCATGTCAAGGTGAGGGTTTGTCCATAATGTGTGTATTCTCTGTGTTCATGTCAAGGTGAGGGTTTGTCCATAATGTGTGTATTCTCTGTGTTCATGTCAAGGTGAGGGTTTGTCCATAATGTGTGTATTCTCTGTGTTCATGTCAAGGTGAGGGTTAGTCCATAATGTGTGTATTCTCTGTGTTCATGTCAAGGTGAGGGTTTGTCCATAATGTGTGTATTCTCTGTGTTCATGTCAAGGTGAGGGTTTGTCCATAATGTGTGTATTCTCTGTGTTCATGTCAAGGTGAGGGTTTGTCCATAATGTGTGTATTCTCTGTGTTCATGTCAAGGTGAGGGTTTGTCCATAATGTGTGTATTCTCTGTGTTCATGTCAAGGTGAGGGTTTGTCCATAATGTGTGTATTCTCTGTGTTCATGTCAAGGTGAGGGTTAGTCCATAATGTGTGTATTCTCTGTGTTCATGTCAAGGTGAGGGTTTGTCCATAATGTGTGTATTCTCTGTGTTCATGTCAAGGTGAGGGTTAGTCCATAATGTGTGTATTCTCTGTGTTCATGTCAAGGTGAGGGTTAGTCCATAATGTGTGTATTCTCTGTGTTCGTGTCAAGGTGAGGGTTTGTCCATAATGTGTGTATTCTCTGTGTTCATGTCAAGGTGAGGGTTTGTCCATAATGTGTGTATTCTCTGTGTTCATGTCAAGGTGAGGGTTAGTCCATAATGTGTGTATTCTCTGTGTTCATGTCAAGGTGAGGGTTAGTCCATAATGTGTGTATTCTCTGTGTTCGTGTCAAGGTGAGGGTTTGTCCATAATGTGTGTATTCTCTGTGTTCGTGTCAAGGTGAGGGTTAGTCCATAATGTGTGTATTCTCTGTGTTCATGTCAAGGTGAGGGTTTGTCCATAATGTGTGTATTCTCTGTGTTCATGTCAAGGTGAGGGTTAGTCCATAATGTGTGTATTCTCTGTGTTCATGTCAAGGTGAGGGTTAGTGTGTTTATGTGTCTGTGGTGTTTATGTGTCTGTGTTTATGTGTCTGTGGTGTTTATGCGTCTGTGTTTATGTGTCTGTGGTGTTTATGTGTCTGTGGTGTTCCTGTGTCTGTGGTGTTCCTGTGTCTGTGGTGTTCGTGTGTCTGTGGTGTTCGTGTGTCTGTGGTGTTCGTGTGTCTGTGGTGTTCGTGTGTCTGTGGTGTTCGTGTGTCTGTGGTGTTCGTGTGTCTGTGGTGTTCGTGTGTCTGTGGTGTTCGTGTGTCTGTGGTGTTCGTGTGTCTGTGGTGTTCGTGTGTCTGTGGTGTTCGTGTGTCTGTGGTGTTCGTGTGTCTGTGGTGTTCGTGTGTCTGTGGTGTTCGTGTGTCTGTGGTGTTCGTGTGTCTGTGGTGTTCGTGTGTCTGTGGTGTTCGTGTGTCTGTGGTGTTCGTGTGTCTGTGGTGTTCGTGTGTCTGTGGTGTTCGTGTGTCTGTGGTGTTCGTGTGTCTGTGGTGTTCGTGTGTCTGTGGTGTTCGTGTGTCTGTGGTGTTCGTGTGTCTGTGGTGTTCGTGTGTCTGTGGTGTTCGTGTGTCTGTGGTGTTCGTGTGTCTGTGGTGTTCGTGTGTCTGTGGTGTTTGTGTGTCTGTGGTGTTCGTGTGTCTGTGGTGTGTGTGTCTGTGGTGTGTGTGTCTGTGGTGTGTGTGTGTCTGTGGTGTGTGTGTGTCTGTGGTGTGTGTGTGTCTGTGGTGTGTGTGTGTCTGTGGTGTGTGTGTGTCTGTGGTGTGTGTGTGTCTGTGGTGTGTGTGTGTCTGTGGTGTTTGTGTGTCTGTGGTGTTTGTGTGTCTGTGGTGTTTGTGTGTCTGTGGTGTTTGTGTGTCTGTGGTGTTTGTGTGTCTGTGGTGTTTGTGTGTCTGTGGTGTTTGTGTGTCTGTGGTGTTTGTGTGTCTGTGGTGTTCGTGTGTCTGTGGTGTTCGTGTGTCTGTGGTGTTCGTGTGTCTGTGGTGTTTGTGTGTCTGTGGTGTGTGTGTCTGTGGTGTGTGTGTGTCTGTGGTGTGTGTGTGTCTGTGGTGTGTGTGTGTCTGTGGTGTGTGTGTGTCTGTGGTGTGTGTGTGTCTGTGGTGTTTGTGTGTCTGTGGTGTTTGTGTGTCTGTGGTGTTTGTGTGTCTGTGGTGTTTGTGTGTCTGTGGTGTTCGTGTGTCTGTGGTGTTTGTGTGTCTGTGGTGTTTGTGTGTCTGTGGTGTTCGTGTGTCTGTGGTGTTCGTGTGTCTGTGGTGTTCGTGTGTCTGTGGTGTTCGTGTGTCTGTGGTGTTCGTGTGTCTGTGGTGTTCGTGTGTCTGTGGTGTTTGTGTGTCTGTGGTGTGTGTGTCTGTGGTGTTTGTGTGTCTGTGGTGTGTGTGTGTGTCTGTGGTGTGTGTGTGTCTGTGGTGTGTGTGTGTCTGTGGTGTTTGTGTGTCTGTGGTGTTTATGTGTCTGTGGTGTTTGTGTGTCTGTGGTGTTCGTGTGTCTGTGGTGTTTGTGTGTCTGTGGTGTTCGTGTGTCTGTGGTGTTCATGTGTCTGTGGTGTTTGTGTCTGTGGTGTTTATGTGTCTGTGGTGTTTATGTGTCTGTGGTGTTTGTGTGTCTGTGGTGTTTGTGTGTCTGTGGTGTTTATGTGTCTGTGGTGTTTATGTGTCTGTGGTGTTTATGTGTCTGTGGTGTTTGTGTGTCTGTGGTGTTTGTGTGTCTGTGGTGTTTATGTGTCTGTGGTGTTTATGTGTCTGTGGTGTTTATGTGTCTGTGGTGTTTATGTGTCTGTGGTGTTCATGTGTCTGTGGTGTTTGTGTCTGTGGTGTTCATGTGTCTGTGGTGTGTGTGTCTGTGGTCGTGCCCACCTGGCCTTCCTGCTGCAGCGTGAGGCCTCGGTTGGCTGCAGGACGGATGCGCCAGTAGGAGGCCCTGCCGTCTTTGTGACGAACGAACATGGCGTTGGCAGAGAGGTTGTGACGGACCTGGTTCTGTCACGATATAAACACACAACGGACCTGGTTCTGTCACGATATAAACACACAACGGACCTGGTTCTGTCACAATATAAACACACAACGGACCTGGTTCTGTCACGATATAAAGACACACCAGAGAGACGTTGTGGTAGAGCACAGCTAAACCTAACCTTAACCCTCTCCCAAGCCCTTAACGCACCCCTCACCAGCCTTAATCCGGTCGATTTAACGCACCCCTCACCAGCCTTAATCCGGTCGATTTAACGCACCCCTCACCAGCCTTAATCCGGTCGATTTAACGCACCCCTCACCAGCCTTAATCCGGTCGATTTAACGCACCCCTCACCAACCTTAATCCGGTCGTTTTAACGCACACCTCACCAACCTTAATCCGGTTGTTTTAACGCACCACTCACCAACCTTAATCTGGTCGTTTTAACGCACACCTCACCAGCCTTAATCCGGTCGTTTTAACGCACCCCTCCACCAACCTTAATCTGGTCGTTTTAACGCACCCCTCACCAACCTTAATCTGGTCGTTTTAACGCACACCTCACCAACCTTAATCCGGTCGTTTTAACGCACCCCTCACCAACCTTAATCCGGTCTTTTAACACACCCCTCACCAGCCTTAATCCGGTCGTTTTAACACACCCCTCACCAACCTTAATCCGGTCGTTTTAACACACCCCTCACCAACCTTAATCCGGTCGTTTTAACGCACCCCTCACCAACCTTAATCCGGTCGTTTTAACGCACCCCTCACCAACCTTAATCCGGTCGTCTTAACGCACCCCTCACCAACCTTAATCTGGTCGTTTTAACGCACCCCTCCACCAGCCTTAATCCGGTTGTTTTAACGCACCCCTCACCAGCCTTAATCCGGTTGTTTTAACGCACACCTCACCAACCTTAATCCGGTCGTTTTAACGCACCCCTCCACCAGCCTTAATCCGGTTGTTTTAACGCACCCCTCACCAGCCTTAATCCGGTTGTTTTAACGCACCCCTCACCAGCCTTAATCCGGTTGTTTTAACGCACCCCTCACCAGCCTTAATCCGGTTGTTTTAACGCACCCCTCACCAACCTTAATCCGGTCGTTTTAACGCACCCCTCACCAACCTTAATCCGGTCGTTTTAACGCACCCCTCACCAACCTTAATCCGGTCGTTTTAACGCACCCCTCACCAACCTTAATCCGGTTGTTTTAACGCACCCCTCACCAGCCTTAATCCGGTTGTTTTAACGCACCCCTCCACCAGCCTTAATCCGGTTGTTTTAACGCACCCCTCCACCAGCCTTAATCCGGTTGTTTTAACGCACCCCTCACCAGCCTTAATCCGGTCGTTTTAACGCACCCCTCACCAGCCTTAATCCGGTCGTTTTAACGCACCCCTCACCAGCCTTAATCCGGTCGTTTTAACGCACCCCTCACCAGCCTTAATCCGGTCGTTTTAACGCACCCCTCCACCAACCTTAATCTGGTCGTTTTAACGCACCCCTCACCAACCTTAATCTGGTCGTTTTAACGCACCCCTCACCAACCTTAATCCGGTCGTTTTAACGCACCCCTCACCAGCCTTAATCCGGTCGTTTTAACGCACCCCTCACCAGCCTTAATCCGGTCGTTTTAACGCACCCCTCACCAGCCTTAATCCGGTCGTTTTAACGCACCCCTCACCAGCCTTAATCCGGTCGTTTTAACGCACCCCTCACCAACCTTAATCCGGTCGTTTTAACGCACCCCTCACCAGCCTTAATCCGGTCGTTTTAACGCACCCCTCACCAGCCTTAATCCGGTCGTTTTAACGCACCCCTCACCAGCCTTAATCCGGTCGTTTTAACGCACCCCTCACCAGCCTTAATCCGGTCGTTTTAACGCACCCCTCACCAGCCTTAATCCGGTCGTTTTAACGCACCCCTCACCAGCCTTAATCCGGTCGTTTTAACGCACCCCTCACCAACCTTAATCTGGTCGTTTTAACGCACCCCTCACCAACCTTAATCCGGTCGTTTTAACGCACCCCTCACCAACCTTAATCCGGTTGTTTTAACGCACCCCTCACCAACCTTAATCCGGTCGTTTTAACGCACCCCTCCACCAGCCTTAATCCGGTTGTTTTAACGCACCCCTCACCAGCCTTAATCCGGTTGTTTTAACGCACCCCTCACCAGCCTTAATCCGGTTGTTTTAACGCACCCCTCACCAACCTTAATCCGGTCGTTTTAACGCACCCCTCACCAGCCTTAATCCGGTTGTTTTAACGCACCCCTCACCAGCCTTAATCCGGTCGTTTTAACGCACCCCTCACCAACCTTAATCCGGTTGTTTTAACGCACCCCTCACCAGCCTTAATCCGGTTGTTTTAACGCACCCCTCCACCAGCCTTAATCCGGTTGTTTTAACGCACCCCTCCACCAACCTTAATCTGGTCGTTTTAACGCACCCCTCACCAACCTTAATCTGGTCGTTTTAACGCACCCCTCACCAACCTTAATCCGGTCGTTTTAACGCACCCCTCACCAACCTTAATCTGGTCGTTTTAACGCACACCTCACCAACCTTAATCCGGTCGTTTTAACGCACCCCTCACCAACCTTAATCCGGTCGTTTTAACACACCCCTCACCAGCCTTAATCCGGTCGTTTTAACACACCCCTCACCAACCTTAATCCGGTCGTTTTAACACACCCCTCACCAACCTTAATCCGGTCGTTTTAACGCACCCCTCACCAACCTTAATCCGGTCGTTTTAACGCACCCCTCACCAACCTTAATCCGGTCGTCTTAACGCACCCCTCACCAACCTTAATCTGGTCGTTTTAACGCACCCCTCCACCAGCCTTAATCCGGTTGTTTTAACGCACCCCTCACCAGCCTTAATCCGGTTGTTTTAACGCACCCCTCACCAGCCTTAATCCGGTTGTTTTAACGCACCCCTCACCAGCCTTAATCCGGTCGTTTTAACGCACCCCTCACCAACCTTAATCCGGTCGTTTTAACGCACCCCTCACCAACCTTAATCCGGTCGTTTTAACGCACCCCTCACCAGCCTTAATCCGGTTGTTTTAACGCACCCCTCACCAGCCTTAATCCGGTCGTTTTAACGCACCCCTCACCAGCCTTAATCCGGTCGTTTTAACGCACCCCTCACCAGCCTTAATCCGGTCGTTTTAACGCACCCCTCACCAACCTTAATCCGGTCGTTTTAACGCACCCCTCACCAACCTTAATCCGGTCATTTTAACGCACCCCTCACCAACCTTAATCCGGTCGTTTTAACGCACCCCTCACCAACCTTAATCCGGTCGTTTTAACGCACCCCTCACCAACCTTAATCCGGTCGTTTTAACGCACCCCTCACCAACCTTAATCCGGTCGTTTTAACGCACCCCTAACCAACCTTAATCCGGTCGTCTTAACGCACCCCTCACCAACCTTAATCCGGTCGTTTTAACGCACCCCTCACCAACCTTAATCCGGTCGTTTTAACGGACCGCTCACCAACCTTAATCCGGTCGTTTTAACGCACCCCTCACCAACCTTAATCCAGTCGTTTTAACGCACCCCTCACCAACCTTAATCCGGTCGTTTTAACGCACCCCTCACCAACCTTAATCCGGTCGTTTTAACGCACCCCTCACCAACCTTAATCTGGTCGTTTTAACGGACCCCTCACCAACCTTAATCCGGTCGTTTTAACGCACCCCTCACCAACCTTAATCCGGTCGTTTTAACGCACCCCTCACCAACCTTAATCCGGTCGTTTTAACGCACCCCTCACCAACCTTAATCCGGTCGTTTTAACGCACCCCTCACCAACCTTAATCCAGTCGTTTTAACGCACCCCTCACCAACCTTAATCCGGTCGTTTTAACGCACCCCTCACCAACCTTAATCCGGTCGTTTTAACGCACCCCTCACCAACCTTAATCCGGTCGTTTTAACGCACCCCTCACCAACCTTAATCCGGTCGTTTTAACGCACCCCTCACCAACCTTAATCCGGTAGTTTTAACGCACCCCTCACAAAACTTAATCCGGTCGTTTTAACGCACCCCTCCCCAACCTTAATCCACATGCTATGTCTAACCAAAGTATGCCTCCAATTTACAATTCACAATGTAGGCATTTATCAGACGCTCTTAATCCAGAGCGACTTACATTAAGCAAGAACAAAAAGCATGGGAATACATCACATAAAAACATTTATCATGAAACATGCGTAAGCTAAGAACGTAACAGTGGAATATCTATATAATGAAACTATACATATAAACTATACATGTATACTATACTATGCTATACATATGTACTATGCTACGAGCTTGTAGATCTGCTATTTTTCAATAGCTAAAGCATAACATGATGCTATAACACCAAAATGGGTTCCCGTTCAGACTGGCTTAAAACACTAAAGGGGGGGGGGGGGGGGGGGGTCCTGTACCTTCCAGCTGGCCTTGGCCACCTCTCTGTAGTACAGGAAGTGCTCCTGGATCCAGTGGTAGAGGTCTCTGAGCGTCATTCTGCCGTCGGCCCGGCTGTTGATGGCGAACTGGATCAGGGTGCCGATGGAGAACGGAGGCCTCTCCCACTCCGCCCCACGCACGTCTGCACAGGTGCTCTGTGTGTGTGTGGGGGGATTGAGACATTTAACCCCATATTCTGACCTGAGATCAGATTCATACGAGGTTTCCACTGGGGGACACACTGGGTCTGATTATAAACCCATTCTGACCTGAGATCAGATTCATACGAGGTTTCCACTGGACACACACTGGGTCTGATTAACCCCATTCTGACCTGAGATCAGATTCATACGAGGTTTCCACTGGGACACACACTGGGTCTGATTAACCCATTCTGACCTGAGATCAGATTCATACGAGGTTTCCACTGGACACACACTGGGTCTGATTAACCCATTCTGACCTGAGATCAGATTCATACGAGGTTTCCACTGGACACACACTGGGTCGGATTAACCCATTCTGACCTGAGATCAGATTCATACGAGGTTTCCACTGGACACACACTGGGTCTGATTTAAAAAAAAACGTTTTTGTAATTTTTCCTAATTTTCTTTTTCATTTTCTATCTGAGCTCAATAGAGACCCGGAAAAGAAATCGCCGTTCATTTTCTTAAAGTATTTATTTAAAGACGTTTATACGCCGCGGACAAAGACCACTCTTGTCGTGACGAATCATGACAACAAACAAAAAATGTTTCGGGCCAAACAAAGAATTAGAAAGTAGAAAAAAAACGGCAGGTTACAACACATTTTTTGTTGTTTTTCTTCTTTGTTATTATTTGTTTGGTCCAAAATATTGTGTGTGTTGTCATGATTTGTCACGACAAGAGTTGGCTTCGTACGACGCTTTAAAAGGTCTTTAAATGTATATTCAGTGATTTCACTCAAAAAACCTTAGGTTTCGTTTTTTGGCTAGGAGGAAAAGCCTTTCATCCAATCAGGATAGAGAGACAAAAACGAAACCTAAGGTTTTTTGACCCCCAGGGGTTAACTGGGGACAGGGAGGAACTCCTTATATGGCCAGCACACTCTATAGTAGAGAGGATTATCACAACAAAACAAAGAAATAAGTGATATTTGAATTAAGTGAAATCACTGAATATACCTTTAAATAAATACCTTTTGAAATGTCTATGAGGGGAAAATGAATTGGGATTCATTGGGCCTGGCGTCGTCATGAAAGGGGGCGGGACTGGGCCTGGGCGTCGTCATGAAAGGGGGCGGGACTGGGCCTGGCGTCGTCATGAAAGGGGGCGGGACTGGGCCTGGGCGTCGTCATGAAAGGGGGCGGGACTGGGCCTGGCGTCGTCATGAAAGGGGGCGGGACTGGGCCTGGGCGTCGTCATGAAAGGGGGCGGGACTGGGCCTGGCGTCGTCATGAAAGGGGGCGGGACTGGGCCTGGCGTCGTCATGAAAGGGGGCGGGACTGGGCCTGGCGTTGTCATGAAAGGGGGCGGGACTGGGCCTGGCGTCGTCATGAAAGGGGGCGGGACTGGGCCTGGCGTCGTCATGAAAGGGGGCGGGACTGGGCCTGGCGTCGCCATGAAAGGGGGCGGGGCTGCGACACTATTGCACCCAAAAATAAAAACCTTTTGGGGTTTACCATAGACTGTAAAAAAATATGGACAAAGCGTTCTCCGAGGACCCCCCCCCCCCACCCCCCAGGGACCCCCCCCCCCCCCACTTACATTCACATGGACGATGCGAGGACCTCCAACGTCAAAGGATTTGTCAATAGCGTTGCTGTTGAGAAACAACGCAGTGCTCGGGTCGTTGTCCTCAACGGGGTCGCAGGTCATGGGGTCGCAGGTCATGGGGTCACAGGTCACGGGGTCACAGGTTGATGCAGCTCCATGGCAGAGAGTGCTGGGTACTGTTGATGTCTGTGCACAATGCAATGCAATGCAATGCAATGCAATGCAATGCAAGACAATACAATACAATACAATACAATACAATACAATCTCCTGCTTATAGCATGAGGCAGCATGACGCAGGGAAGCTGGAAGTACCTTCACTAAGAACGCCGGGACAACGCTCCACACGTCCCAGACTCTTCTCCCTTCTCTAAAACACCCTGGACAACGCTCCACACGTCCCAGACTCTTCTCCCTTCTCTAAAACACCCTGGACAACGCTCCACACGTCCCAGACTCTTCTCCCTTCTCTAAAACACCCTGGACAACGCTCCACACGTCCCAGACTCTTCTCCCTTCTCTAAAACACCCTGGACAACGCTCCACACGTCCCAGACTCTTCTCCCTTCTCTAAACAAGTAAGACGCGCAAACGCGTGAAGCGAACGCAGCTCGTGTGTGTGTGGTTGTGTGTGTGTGTGTGTGTGTGTGTGTGTGTGTGTGTGTGTGTGTGTGCTACAGCTGCGCCCTGTGTGTGTGTGTGTTTGTGTGCTACAGCTGCGCCCTCTGGTGGCGGGCGGGTGGTGTAACAGCGTGACACCCATGCGTGACACACACACACACAGACATTCAGCCCTTGCTGTCATAGTAAGTGGCTCACTGCGTTCGCAAACACCCTGGACAACGCTCCACACGTCCCAGACTCTTCTCCCTTCTCTAAAACACCCTGGACAACGCTCCACACGTCCCAGACTCTTCTCCCGTCTCTAAAACACCCTGGACAACGCTCCACACGTCCCAGACTCTTCTCCCTTCTCTAAAACACCCTGGACAACGCTCCACACGTCCCAGACTCTTCTCCCTTCTCTAAAACACCCTGGACAACGCTCCACACGTCCCAGACTCTTCTCCCTTCTCTAAAACACCCTGGACAATGCTCCACACGTAGCACTCTTCTCCCTTCTCTAAAACACCCTTGACAACGCTCCACACGTCCCAGACTCTTCTCCCTTCTCTAAAACACCCTGGACAACGCTCCACACGTCCCAGACTCTTCTCCCTTCTCTAAAACATCCTGGACAACGCTCCACACGTCCCAGACTCTTCTCCCTTCTCTAAAACATCCTGGACAACGCTCCACACGTCCCAGACTCTTCTCCCTTCTCTAAAACACCCTGGACAACGCTCCACACGTCCCAGACTCTTCTCCCTTCTCTAAAACACCCTGGACAACGCTCCACACGTCCCAGACTCTTCTCCCTTCTCTAAAACACCCTGGACAACGCTCCACACGTCCCAGACTCTTCTCCCTTCTCTACAACACCCTGGACAACGCTCCACACATCCCAGACTCTTCTCCCTTCTCTAAAACACCCTGGACAACGCTCCACACGTCCCAGACTCTTCTCCCTTCTCTACAACACTCTGGACAACGCTCCACACGTCCCAGACTCTTCTCCCTTCTCTACAACACCCTGGACAACGCTCCACAAGTCCCAGACTCTTCTCCCTTCTCTGAAACACCCTGGACAACGCTCCACACGTCCCAGACTCTTCTCCCTTCTCTAAAACACCCTGGACAACGCTCCACACGTCCCAGACTCTTCTCCCTTCTCTAAAACACCCTGGACAACGCTCCACACGTCCCAGACTCTTCTCCCTTCTCTAAAACACCCTGGACAACTTGCAAGTATGATTGAACCCTACAAACCCTCCCGCGCACTCAGATCAGCCAACGCAGGGGAACTGGAAGTACCCTCACTAAAAACGCCGGGACAACGCTCCACACGTCCCAAACTCTTCTCCCTTCTGGCTCCAAAACTGTGGAATGCACTTCCCATTGCAGTCAGAACTGCAGCATCACTCCCAATCTTCCGCCGTAGTCTGAAAACCCACCTTTTCAGACTCCATCATGGCCCATAGCACTTACCCCACCCCCTTAGATAGCATTTCTGTTGGCTTAGATAGCATTTGACACAGACTTATAGCATGTTATGTAGACAGCACTATAATTGTATTGTATATAGTCATAGCACACCATAGTACATATGTATAGCATAGTAGTAAATATGTATAGTTTATATGTATAGTGTATGTATAGTTTCATTATATAGATATTCCACTGTTACTTTCTTAGCTTACGCATGTTTCATGATAAATGCTTTTATGTGATGTATTCCCATGCTTTTGTTCTTGCTTAAATGTAAGTCGCTCTGGATTAAGAGCGTCTGATAAATGCCTAAATTGTAAATTGTAAATTGACAACGCTCCACACGTCCTAGACTCTTCTCCCTTCTCTAAAACACCCTGGACAACGCTCCACACGTCCCAGACTCTTCTCCCTTCTCTAAAACACCCTTGACAACGCTCCACACGTCCCAGACTCTTCTCCCTTCTCTAAAACACCCTGGACAACGCTCCACACGTCCCAGACTCTTCTCCCTTCTCTAAAACACCCTGGACAACGCCCCACACGTCCCAGACTCTTCTCCCTTCTCTAAAACACCCTTGACAACGCTCCACGCGTCCCAGACTCTTCTCCCTTCTCTAAAACACCCTGGACAACGCTCCACACGTCCCAGACTCTTCTCCCTTCTCTAAAACACCCTTGACAACGCTCCACACGTACCAGACTCTTCTCCCTTCTCTAAAACACCCTGGACAACGCTCCACACGTCCCAGACTCTTCTCCCTTCTCTAAAACACCCTTGACAACGCTCCACACGTCCCAGACTCTTCTCCCTTCTCTAAAACACCCTGGACAACGCTCCACACGTCCCAGACTCTTCTCCCTTCTCTAAAACACCCTGGACAACGCCCCACACGTCCCAGACTCTTCTCCCTTCTCTAAAACACCCTGGACAACGCTCCACACGTCCCAGACTCTTCTCCCTTCTCTAAAACACCCTGGACAACGCCCCACACGTCCCAGACTCTTCTCCCTTCTCTAAAACACCCTGGACAACGCTCCACACGTCCCAGACTCTTCTCCCTTCTCTAAAACACCCTGGACAACGCTCCACACGTCCCAGACTCCTCTCCCTTCTCTAAAACACCCCGGACAAAGATCCACACGGTGGCTCATGGGGTAGAGTCGTCCAATGATCCATGGGTCAGCGGTTCGAATCCCGGCTCCTCCTCCTCCTCCTGTCTACATGTGGAAGTGTCCTTGAGCAAGACACTGAACCCCAAATTGCTCCCGATGTGCTGGTTGGTACCTTGCATGGCTTCCGCCGCCATCGGTGTATGAATGTGTGTGTGTGAATGGGTGAATGTAATGCACCATCTATGTAAAGGTGTGGGAATGGGTGAATGTAATGCACAATCTATGTAAAGGTGTGTGAATGGGTGAATGTAATGCACAATCTATGTAAAGGTGTGTGAATGGGTGAATGTAATGCACAGTCTATGTAAAGGTGTGTGAATGGGTGAATGTAATGCACAATCTATGTAAAGGTGTGTGAATGGGTGAATGTAATGCACAATCTATGTAAAGGTGTGTGAATGGGTGAATGTAATGCACAGTCTATGTAAAGCGCCTTGGATAAAGGCGCTATATAAATGCACCATTCCGTACCGTACCGTACCGTACCCATACCGTACCGTACCGTAACCGTACCGTACCGTACCGTACCATATGGACCCACCTCTTGCTTGACGCGGTGGTCGTCGCGGCGTGGCCTCAGCCTGTGCTTCAGCCTCCAGACTCGGCTCAGGAGGTGGTGGTTGCGGTCTCGGAGGTCCCGGCAGCGCCGCAGCCTCCTCCGCAGCCTCAGGACCTCGCTGAGGAGGACGGCGTTGTGCTGGCGCAGCGTGTCCCTCTCCACTTCCACCGCACGCCACAGGAGGGCGGTGGCGTGCACGTCGTCCGGCTCCTCTTTCACCTCCTAAAGGATTAGAAGACGCCAGAGGTTTGGACTTCTCACCCGATTCTGACGTTAGATCTACTATCCAGGGTGGTTCTGACAGGACATTAGGCTTAACCCATTCTGACCTGAGATCAGATTCATACGAGGTTTCCACTGGACACACACTGGTCTGATTATAACCCATTCTGACCTGAGATCAGATTCATACGAGGTTTCCACTGGACACACACTGGTCTGATTATAACCCATTCTGACCTGAGATCAGATTCTTAAAAAATGTCAGTCGTTCTTTGATTTCTTTCAAAAATAGCAGACCTACAAGCTCGTAGCACGCCACTCGGTGGTGCGCTGTGAGCTTGTAGATCTGCTATTTTTCAATAGCTAAAGCATAACCTTTAGCCATATCCTGTGCCACTTTGATTTTGCGTGTACATCGTGGTTCGAGGGCTTGATTAAGTCTTTTAAAACAAAGCTACAGTCAGCTCAAAATAGACTGATCAGGGTTAGACTAGGGATGGAACCCAGAACCCATATAGGAAGGAGCCAGTTCAGAGAGCTGAACTGGCTCCCGGTTGAATCAAAAGTTACAATGGCTAGACTAAACATGGTCCATAAAATTAAATACGGAGAGGTCCCAGAAGTTTTAAGAACATGTTTCAGGTAAACGAGGTACACAACCATTTCACCAGAGCCAGTATTGCAGATGTGGAGCTCCCTGCTTTGAAAAGTAAAGTGGGCAAAGGCTCATTCATTTAAAGAGGAGCCACACAGTGGAACAGCCTGGAATCCAGTCTTAAACTGACCTCCAATTTGAGGACATATAAACAGAAGACTAAAAAATGGCTACTGGAAAAGGTTCCCCTATAAAGGGTCATCTTAGAGGGATGGATAGGGACGTACTTGTTGTGTTGTGTATGTACTGTTATGTATTTGTGATGTATTTTAAAGTATTGTTCCGTTTAGTGTGAGAGGACCCCAGTGGAAATAAGTCTTTGGACTTTGGACTGTGTAATCCTTGGATCGCTGATTATAATGCTGTATTATGATTGCTTTTCTAAATAAATCAAATCAAATCAAATCAAAAAAATAACATGATGCTAACACCAAAATGGGTGCCCGGTCAGAATGGCTTAATCCAATATGCCACCATTGACAACCAATTGTATGGCAACATTTTCTAAATGTCATCAGGCTTTAAGTATCATCTGACATGTCAAACTAGGGGGTTTTCATGATGCTGAATCCATTCCAACATGTCAAACTAGGGGGTTTTCATGATGCTGAATCCATTCCAACATGTCAAACTAGGGGGTTTTCATGATGCTGAATCCATTCCAACATGTCAAACTAGGGGGTTTTCATGATGCTGAATCCATTCCAACATGTCAAACTAGGGGGTTTTCATGATGCTGAATCCATTCCAACATGTCAAACTAGGGGGTTTTCATGATGCTGAATCCATTCCAACATGTCAAACTAGGGGGTTTTCATGATGCTGAATCCATTCCAACATGTCAAACTAGGGGGTTTTCATGACGCTGAATCCATTCCTACATGTCAAACTAGGGGGTTTTCATGATGCTGAATCCATTCCATCATGTCAAACTAGGGGGTTTTCATGATGCTGAATCCATTCCAACATGTCAAACTAGGGGGTTTTCATGATGCTGAATCCATTCCAACATGTCAAACTAGGGGGTTTTCATGATGCTGAATCCATTCCAAGCATTAGTTTTACAAAAAAACACTCCTTAGCCTAAAAAATAGGGCCATTTTGGATTATGGGTATTAGCAGTGAGCAGATTAGGGTAGATTTTGTATCCGGGCTAGTAGATCTAATGTTCCTGTCAGAATCACCCTGGATAGTAGACTTAACTCATTCTGAACGGGAAACCCATTTTGGTGTTAGCATCAGGTTATGCTTTAGCTATTGAAAAAATAGCAGACCTACAAGCTCATAGCGCGCCACCGAGTGTCGCGATATGAGCTTGTAGGTCTGCTATTTTTGAAAAAAAACGAAGAACGACTGACATTTTTTAGAATCTGATCTCAGGTCAGAATGGGTTAAAGGAGAATTCCATGCTAGAATGCTTTCTTATCTTTCTTACCTTTCTTTGTAGTCGTTACGTCCCCACCAAAGAGGTCCAGGTGTTTTTTTGTGCAAAAACTCCTTATTGGCTATTTCCCCTACCATAAGCCCTCAATGAATTGCATTGAATTGGATGGGAATTTAATGGGGCTATGGGGTGTTGTGCTAATTTGCTTATTTCCATCGAAAGAAGTAGTAAAGTGTGCCGCTTGGGATATTATTTACATTATGAAGAGAGGATATATACAAACAAATAATAATTTTGAGCGATATAAATAAGTGAATTAGCACAACACCCCATAGCCCCATTCAATTCAATGCAATTCATTGAGGGCTTATGGTAGGGGAAATAGCCAATAAGGAGCTTTTGCACAAAATAACACCTGGACCTCTTTGGTGGGGACGTAACGACTACAAAGAAAGGTAAGAAAGCCTTTTAGTATGGAATTCTCCTTTTATCAGACCAGTGTGTGTCCATGTGGAAAACCTCGTATGAATCTGATCTCAGGTCAGAATGGGTTAAAGTCCTGTCAGAATTACCCTGTGTTGTCCAACCTGAGAGGATTTCTTTACTTTATTTCCTGGACCATCCCTGATGAGGAGGGAGCTGTCTCTCTCCACTTCCACAGCGCTCCTCAGGAGGGAGCTGTCTCTCTCCACTTCCACATCGCTCCTCAGGAGGGAGCTGTCTCTCTCCACTTCCACATCGCTCCTCAGGAGGGAGCTGTCTCTCTCCACTTCCACATCGCTCCTCAGGAGGGAGCTGTCTCTCTCCACTTCCACATCGCTCCTCAGGAGGGCGCTGTTGCGCTGCTGCTGCAGATCCACGCCTTCGGCGCCTCCCATCGCGGCCGGGTGGGGTGAGGAGGAGGAGGGGGGGGGAGGGTCAACGATGGGTTTCGGGGGTCTACGGATGGGAATTATTATTCATGCATTTAAATCTGACAATCTTAAAGGTTTTATGACATTCATTTTCATTTATTTTTCTTTTTCTTTTAGGTTTTATGACCTCAATTACACCCAAAAAACCTGAACTTTGAACATTCAGTGGATTTTCTGTGGTCTGAAGTTTTCTTTGGGGTTTTTTGGGCCTTTTGAGCTACAATGAAAACAGGCAACACAGTGAAAACAGTGACATCTGCTGGCAAATCCCATTGACATAATATGGGATTTGCAGTAAGTGATGTCACTTACTGCCGGCAAATCAGAGCACCCGTTTGAGCCAGAAAACCCCAGATCACAGAAAATCTACTGAATGTTAAAAGTTCATGTTTTTTGGGTTCAATTGAGATTAGAAAACCTAAAAAAAAACAAGAACAATTCCAAAACCTTTTTTTTAATGTCACAATCCCTTTAAAGGACAACTTTAGTTTTATTCAACCAAGGTTCATGTTTTAGGTTGTTATTAGAGAAACTAAAGGATGAGTGTTAATTTATTTTTTCATTTGCTGCTTTCTTTCGTTTTAGGGATTTTAGCTGTTTTTGACAGGGGGGGTGGGGGCATTCGAGCATGGGGCTAATATGTATTTTTGTACAACATTGTATGGTGATTTTTTTTTATTTATTATTTACTATAGTCCTAATAAACCCCAGGAAATTACATCTGGCCACAGAAGATCACTGGATCTACTGAATGTGATCTACCTACTGTGGGAAGGCTTATACTGTGTGTCATAGGCTCAATATGTCAGTTTGACACATTCAGTAGATCCTGTGATCTTTTGTGGTCAGTTGTAATTTCTTGGGGTCTAGTAGGACAATAGTAAATAAAATAAAATGAAATCGCCATAACATTGTGAAAAAATACATATTTAGCCCCATGCTCGAATGCCCCCGCCCCCCTGTCAAAAAGAGCTAAAATCCCTAAAACTAAAGAAAGCAGCAAATGAAAGAAATTTAACTCCCCTTACTTTCTCTAATAACAACCTAAAACATGAACCTTGGTTGAATAAAACTAAAGTTGTCCTTTAACTTCCCCTCAATGTCTAAAATAAAATCTACATTTTGATATACAGAAATAATACAAAAGGCATGTTATATTCCCAAAAGAAATTAAAACATATTTATTATCATACACCTTCCCTAATGGTTATGTCTGGTTTCAGTATTAATTTATGGTGTATTGTCTCCATTATTAAGGTTATTGTAGCAGTCCATTTATATTGGGGGTCGGGAGGGGAGGGGGAGGGGCGGGGGTCCCGAGACATTGCCAAAGTATTTCCGGGCCAAAAACATTGATTAACCCCTGCCTTAATCAATAAAACATTGATTAAAGGTGCAGTGAAATTAAAAAGACGTTTTTCACACTTTTAGACCATATCCATGGTCAGTATATGGACATACCTAACAATGGATGCCAATTTTTTTTGAAAATTCTCATTTCTGTGTGTTTTTATATCAAAGGTCGATAAAAACGATTGTATTATTTATTTATTCAAACGAAAACGTGCTGCGTGATGACGTGTAGAGATACACATCGATAAAAGCCAATAACAATGAAGCTCACCCGTTTCATTTCCCATATTTGCGCGTCCATCCAGCACAGCTGCTACTGATTACAGAAATCCTCCGTTTTTATTCCCATTCAAGATAACATCCAGACAGTGTATTACTCGGTTTCAACTTAATCATCACGCTAAAATATGTATCGGAAAATATTATAGGGTAGAAATAAGCCACATAACAGTAAACTGGTTGTGCTGGGCGACCATCTGATTTATAAACAAACACACACCACGCTGTTGCTCATAGCATAGCTAACGTCCCTAGCTACCGTCCCATCGCCTGAAGGGATGCGACGCTCTGATTGGTTCAGAAACTTCAGACCGGTGTTTCATGTGGAAACACCATTTTCATGTTGTTCACCATTTCCGTTTCACTGCGCCTTTAACCCCTGCCGTAATCAATAAAACATTGATTAACCCCTGCCTTAATCAATCAAAAACATTGATTAACCCCTGCCTTAATCAATAAAACATTGATTAACCCCTGCCTTAATCAATCAAAAACATTGATTAACCCCTGCCTTAATCAATCAAAAACATTGATTAACCCCTGCCTTAATCAATCAAAAACATTGATTAACCCCTGCCTTAATCAATCAAAAACATTGATTAACCCCTGCCTTAATCAATCAAAAACATTGATTAACCCCTGCCTTAATCAATAAAACATTGATTAACCCCTGCCTTAATCAATCAAAAACATTGATTAACCCCTGGGTTAATCAATCAAAAACATTGATTAACCCCTGCCTTAATCAATCAAAAACATTGATTAACCCCTGCCTTAATCAATCAAAAACATTGATTAACCCCTGCCTTAATCAATCAAAAACATTGATTAACCCCTGCCTTAATCAATCAAAAACATTGATTAACCCCTGCCTTAATCAATCAAAAACATTGATTAACCCCTGCCTTAATCAATCAAAAACATTGATTAACCCCTGCCTTAATCAATCAAAAACATTGATTAACCCCTGCCTTAATCAATCAAAAACATTGATTAACCCCTGCCTTAATCAATAAAACATTGATTAACCCCTGCCTTAATCAATAAAACATTGATTAACCCCTGCCTTAATCAATCAAAAACATTGATTAACCCCTGGGTTAATCAATCAAAAACATTGATTAACCCCTGCCTTAATCAATCAAAAACATTGATTAACCCCTGCCTTAATCAATCAAAAACATTGATTAACCCCTGCCTTAATCAATCAAAAACATTGATTAACCCCTGCCTTAATCAATCAAAAACATTGATTAACCCCTGCCTTAATCAATCAAAAACATTGATTAACCCCTGCCTTAATCAATCAAAAACATTGATTAACCCCTGCCTTAATCAATAAAACATTGATTAACCCTGCCTTAATCAATAAAGCATTGATTAACCCCTGCCTTAATCAATAAAACATTGATTAACCCCTGCCTTAATCAATAAAACATTGATTAACCCCTGCCTTAATCAATAAAACATTGATTAACCCCTGCCTTAATCAATCAAAAACATTGATTAACCCCTGCCTTAATCAATCAAAAACATTGATTAACCCCTGCCTAAATCAATCAAAAACATTGATTAACCCCTGCCTTAATCAATCAAAAACATTGATTAACCCCTGCCTTAATCAATAAAACATTGATTAACCCCTGCCTTAATCAATCAAAAACATTGATTAACCCCTGCCTTAATCAATCAAAAACATTGATTAACCCCTGCCTTAATCAATAAAACATTGATTAACCCCTGCCTTAATCAATCAAAAACATTGATTAACCCCTGCCTTAATCAATAAAACATTGATTAACCCCTGCCTTAATCAATCAAAAACATTGATTAACCCCTGCCTTAATCAATCAAAAACATTGATTAACCCCTGCCTTAATCAATCAAAAACATTGATTAACCCCTGCCTTAATCAATCAAAAACATTGATTAACCCCTGCCTTAATCAATCAAAAACATTGATTAACCCCTGCCTTAATCAATCAAAAACATTGATTAACCCCTCCCTTAATCAATCAAAAACATTGATTAACCCCTGCCTTAAATCAAAAACATTGATTAACCCCTGCCTTAATCAATCAAAAACATTGATTAACCCCTGCCTTAATCAATCAAAAACATTGATTAACCCCTCCCTTAATCAATCAAAAACATTGATTAACCCCTGCCTTAATCAATCAAAAACATTGATTAACCCCTGCCTTAATCAATCAAAAACTTTGATTAAGCCCAGGCCGTAGCGTAACGGTCTGGGCACCGGACTGGTAATCCAGTCGCAGTGTGCCGCGGGTTCGACTCCCGGACCCGACACGGCCTTTACTGCATGTCATCCCCCCATCTCTCTCCCGTTTCCTGTCAGCCTACTGTCTGTCCCTTCAAAAATCAATAAAAGGCGTAAGCCGCAAAAAAATATCTTAAAAAAAAAAAAAAAAAAAACATTGATTAACCCCTGCCTTAATCAATCAAAAACATTGATTAACCCCTCCCTTAATCAATCAAAAACATTGATTAACCCCTGCCTTAATCAATCAAAAACATTGATTAACCCCTGCCTTAATCAATCAAAAACATTGATTAACCCCTGCCTTAATCAATCAAAAACATTGATTAACCCCTCCCTTAATCAATCAAAAACATTGATTAACCCCTGCCTTAATCAATCAAAAACATTGATTAACCCCTGCCTTAATCAATCAAAAACATTGATTAACCCCTGCCTTAATCAATCAAAAACATTGATTAACCCCTGCCTTAATCAATCAAAAACATTGATTAACCCCTGCCTTAATCAATCAAAAGCATTGATTAACCCCTGCCTTAATCAATCAAAAACATTGATTAACCCCTGCCTTAATCAATCAAAAACATTGATTAACCCCTGCCTTAATCAATCAAAAACATTGATTAACCCCTGCCTTAATCAATCAAAAACATTGATTAACCCCTGCCTTAATCAATCAAAAACATTGATTAACCCCTGCCTTAATCAATCAAAAACATTGATTAACCCCTGCCTTAATCAATCAAAAACATTGATTAACCCCTGCCTTAATCAATGGCATCTTTACGTAGTTTTAAGTATAGTGTGCTGGTACTACCGTACGAATGCACGTGACATGATTGGTAGGTATTGATGGTGACCTAATTAAGATATGCATCAATGGCGGGTTATAAGTGGCTGTTGATGTTGACGTAATAAAGGTAGGTGTCTGTGTACATACAGACGTTACCTTTAATTCACCCACACTGAAACATATCATTACGTCACCATAAACATCACTATACAGTATCTGCAGCCCTAATATATATATATATATATATATATATATATATATATATATATATATTAGAGCTGGGACTCGATTAAAAAATTAATCTAATTAATCAGAGGCTTTGCGATTAATTAATCTAGATTAATCGCATTTTAATCGCATATCAATATTCAACCCGAGAACAGCGAGAAACCTTTTTTTTAATGTTTTTTGGTATCCCAGTGAATCAACGAATAGTGACTACAGGATACCACTCGTTTTCAACATTTTACTGTCATTAATATACCTGTTGTGGAAATAATAATAAAAAGTCACCCCATTCTGTGTTGCCTAGAACTGGAGGTCTGGAAAAAAATTAGTAACAGTAACAAGTACATCTCAGTGACATCACAAAGCTGTACTTACTTCATATTGTTACTGTTTTTTGTCAGACCTCCAGTTCTAGGCAACACAAAATGGGGTGCCTTTTTATTATTTCCAGTTTTCAGTACTATAGAAAAGCGCCCAGTGAGAAACGTTCCGGGGTGAAAAAAAAGGTGCGATTAATTTATCTGTAGTTAATCGCGATTAATTTTTCTGTAGTTAATTAATCTAAATTAATCGCAATTAGTCCCGGCCCTAATACATATACTATGTATGTATGTATACTTCATACAGTACATACGTTACCCAACTCATATAGAGCTTCACAGTCCCCTCCCGAGGAACAGAAGTGAATTCCCCGTTCATTTTTTCAAAATGTATTTATATAAAGACATTTACCGTAATTCCCGGACTATAAGCCGCAACGGACTATAAGCCGCACCAGCCAAATTTAGGGAAAATCCCGTATACAAGCCGTACCGGACTATAAGCCGCAGCTACGTTAGCTCAGAGCCTGAGATGGCTCTGCGTTAGCTGTAACAATCCATAGATTAGCCGCACCGTTGTATAAGCCGCAGGGTTCAAATCATGGGTAAAAAGCCGCCGCTTATAGTCCGGAAATTACGGTATACGCCGCGGACAACGCCAACTGGAGTTGTGACAAACCATGACAGTAAACACAATGTTTTGGGGCAGATCAAATCATTTGTAAGAAGAAAAACATGGCAACACTGTTTTGTTTTTTCCTTCTTACAAATTATCTGATCGCGCGCGCGCAGACATCGTTACATTCACAGAACCACCCAATGAATTTCCGATCAATTACGATGAATTATTAACTGTTAAATTGATTAATTTCTTAACGATGATGAATCGATGAAAGATGAACTATTAACACAATTAAAACATAGGACATGTGAGAACGTCATAAGGATCCCGAAATATTGGTGCCTACGACATCCGTCCTAGCGACGTCCCAGATAAGAATATTCAGAATTTTTCCTATTATTTTTTTTGGCATTTCGCTTTCCGCTTGCCGTATGGCTGCTAACACTCAGTGCAACTATTAGCTTGTCATTGACTCCCATGTTAGCGCGGCGGAAAGAATGACTCGTATCTCCTAATCCAGGGCGCTCTCCGTGGTGATGAACGGATCGATATGCTGGCGCTTCATTTCTGCTCCTCATCCGTCTCTCCCGCAAAATATAAACGCTTTTTGGAGCGTAAAAAAATATATTAAGATGATCGGGGATGTGAGGTCTCTTTGTAAAGTCAACTTTTTTAGGAAAGTGTTTCCGGTTCATGGCTTTCAGAGTAAAAGCGATCAGACAACTCTGGCACCCCGGAGCTTCTATTTTGATGCACTTCCGGCACTAAATGTGATTTCGACCTGAGGCCCATTAATTTAAAAAAGTATTTATTCATGTAAAGGACCGCCAGAATTATCTGAATTTGGCCGCGGACCCCCATCTGAAAATATGTTGTTCCAGGGACCCCCCCAGAAGCGAGAACTCGAGAAGTCCAACGTTGCGTCCGGGTCCAAGTGGCACCAGATCCCGTCCGCGTCGTTGTAAATAGAATATCTAAACTCGTGAATCTTTTTACAATGATGTTGTTATAATAACAACAAAGCTATGTTGTTATTATAAGGAAAGGAAAGCGGTAAAATGATACTTTCGTGGTTGTTTCCGTCTCAGATTTAGTCTGACGGAGCGTGACAGTATAAGACTATGGGGACACAGTATAAGTCTATGGGGACACAGTATGACTATGGGGACACAGAAGCGACACAAAAGTATCTCAGGAGGGGGCGCTCACGTCACGGCTGAAATACTGAATAACAATGCTCTAAGTTTAAAACAACAAAAGGGTTTCCCGTCCTGAATGGGGGGTTAACATCCCTACCTTGGCGGTGCCACTAGTGGCGTCTTTGGTGCTGTGGACCCCGGTGCCATGGATCCAGGGCCGGCCCTGGCCCTACGTGTGGCCCTACGTTTGGCCGGTGAGGGAGCCTCAAGGAGGGGCCTTGGCGGTGCCTCTAGTGGTGTCTTTGGTGCTGTGGACCCCAGTGCCAAGGATCCAGGGCCGGCCTTGGCTCTACGTGTGGCCCTACGTTTGGCCGGTGAGGGGGCCTCAACGAGGGGCCTTTGCGGTGCCTCTAGTGGTGTCTTTGACTGTGGTGCTGTGGACCCCGGCGCCATGGATCCAGGGCCGGCCCTGGCCCTACGTGTGGCCCTACGTTTGGACGGTGAGGGAGCCTCAACGAGGGGCCTTGGCGCCGGCGGTGCCACTGGTGACGTCTTTGACTGTGGTGCTGTGGACCCCGGCGCCACGGATCCAGGGCCGGCCCCGGCGCTGCTCGTGGCCCTGCGTGTTGCCCTGCGCGAGGCCAGGGGGGGCGCTAATGCTGGCGCCCTCGCGGCCAGTTGGTCCAGCAGCTGCCGCTCGTTAACCAGGTCCAGGGTGCTGACGAGCGGAGGGGCGGGGTTTGTTGCCCGAAGCTGGGCCAGCCGTCGCAGGAGTTCCCGGCGCCAGGCCGCGCTCCGTTGTCCGGCCTCAGAGGGTAGCTCACCTTTAGAAGGGATTAAAAAAAATAACTTTATTTTTTTTAGGTTTTCTGAGCTCAATTACGCGCCAAAAACCTGAACTTTTATCATTCAGTAGATTGTCTGTGGTCTGGGGGGGGGGGGGGGGGGGTTATCATTCAGTAGATAAGGGCCTTTCCCGGCCCCACCCCCTCTCTCTCTGTGTTTAGGGTCCAAGATGGCCACCTCTCTCTCTGTGTTTTAGGATCCAAGATGGCCACCTCTCTCTCTGTGTTTAGGACCCAAGATGGCCCCACCTCTCTCTCTGTGTTTAGGATCCAAGATGGCCCCACCTCTCTCTCCCTGTGTTTAGGACCCAAGATGGCCCCACCTCTCTCTCTGTGTTTAGGGTCCAAGATGGCCCCACCTCTCTCTCTCTGTGTTTAGGGTCCAAGATGGCCCCACCTCTCTCTCTCTGTGTTTAGGACCCAAGATGGCCCCACCTCTCTCTCTCTGTGTTTAGGGTCCAAGATGGCCCCACCTCTCTCTCTGTGTTTAGGACCCAAGATGGCCCCACCTCTCTCTCTCTGTGTTTAGGATCCAAGATGGCCCCACCTCTCTCTCTGTGTTTAGGATCCAAGATGGCCCCACCTCTCTCTCTGTGTTTAGGCTCCAAGATGGCCCCACCTCTCTCTCTCTGTGTTTAGGATCCAAGATGGCCCCACCTCTCTCTCTGTGTTTAGGGTCCAAGATGGCCCCACCTCTCTCTCTCTGTGTTTAGGGTCCAAGATGGCCCCACCTCTCTCTCTCTGTGTTTAGGGTCCAAGATGGCCCCACCTCTCTCTCTGTGTTTAGGATCCAAGATGGCCCCACCTCTCTCTCTGTGTTTAGGATCCAAGATGGCCCCACCTCTCTCTCTGTGTTTAGGACCCAAGATGGCCCCACCTCTCTCCCTGTTTAGGATCCAAGATGG
Source organism: Protomyctophum parallelum (assembly GCF_964188405.1). Lineage (NCBI taxonomy): Eukaryota > Metazoa > Chordata > Actinopteri > Myctophiformes > Myctophidae > Protomyctophum > Protomyctophum parallelum. The sequence continues at coordinate 1,393,854 of NC_139698.1, read as the reverse complement.
CCCCACCTCTCTCTCTCTGTGTTTAGGATCCAAGATGGCCCCACCTCTCTCTCCCTGTGTTTAGGATCCAAGATGGCCCCACCTCTCTCTCTGTGTTTAGGATCCAAGATGGCCCCACCTCTCTCTCTCTGTGTTTAGGATCCAAGATGGCCCCACCTCTCTCTCTCTGTGTTTAGGATCCAAGATGGCCCCACCTCTCTCTCTGTGTTTAGGACCCAAGATGGCCCCACCTCTCTCCCTGTTTAGGATCCAAGATGGCCCCACCTCTCTCTCTCTGTGTTTAGGATCCAAGATGGCCCCACCTCTCTCTCCCTGTGTTTAGGATCCAAGATGGCCCCACCTCTCTCTCTGTGTTTAGGATCCAAGATGGCCCCACCTCTCTCTCTCTGTGTTTAGGATCCAAGATGGCCCCACCTCTCTCTCTGTGTTTAGGATCCAAGATGGCCCCACCTCTCTCTCTGTGTTTAGGATCCAAGATGGCCCCACCTCTCTCCCTGTGGTTAGGAACCAAGATGGCCCCACCTCTCTCTCTGTGTTTAGGAACCAAGATGGCCCCACCTCTCTCCCTGTGTTTAGGATCCAAGATGGCCCCACCTCTCTCTCTGTGTTTAGGAACCAAGATGGCCCCACCTCTCTCCCTGTGTTTAGGAACCAAGATGGCCCCACCTCTCTCCCTGTGTTTAGGATCCAAGATGGCCCCACCTCTCTCTCTCTGTGTTTAGGATCCAAGATGGCCGCAGCACCAGGAGGGGGGTGGGGCCTTACTGGGCTGCGTTCACAAATTCAAGACACGTGTCTTGCGTTTGTCTTGTGTCTGTGTTTAATGGCCGCTCCAATGCATTTCCAATGGAAGCCCATATGGTTTGACCAAACATTTAGTTTGATGGGGGGGGGGGGCAGAACACATCCATCAAAGCTATGTTCAGACACTAGTCAGGTGTCTTGAACGCAGCCCAGTAAGGTCATAGGGTCGACCCCCGCCCAAACAGTCGTTAGGAGACACTAACCTGTAAACAGTCGATCGCAGTGCGCCAGGCGGCACTAACCTGTAAACAGTCCATCGCAGTGCGCCAGGCGGCACTAACCTGTAAACAGTCCATCGCAGTGCGCCAGGCGGCACTAACCTGTAAACAGTCGATCGCAGTGCGCCAGGCGGCACTAGATTCAAGATTCAAGATTCAATAATTTATTTGCCATGTCAACAAGTGATAGGAATTTGTCTTGGTTCATACTCAACATATACAGACAACCATAGATACACAAACAAGAAGGACAGTACAATACAAAAACAAAAACCAGCAGCATAGGAAATTACATTCAGTTTCTTTTAAAGTGCTATATGCATGTACTGTACTATGAGTTCAGATGTCTAATGGCTACAGGGTAAGTGCTATCCCTGAAGCGACATGTTGAGCTTTGGATACTTCTATATCTCCTACCTGATGGGAGGAGATTGAAGAGGTGATGTGCAGGATGGGAGTTGTCTGCAATGATTTTATTTGCCTTCCTAATTATTCTGGTGGAGTAGAGTGAGGAAAGTGTAGGGAGGCTGCATCCAATGTTTTTTGATGCGCGACGTACTACTCTTTCAAGCTTTAATTTGTCTTGAGAGGTTGTGTGACCAAACCAGACAAGCATGGAGAAGGTGAGAACACTTTCAATGGCCCTATAGAAGTGAGTCATGGCTGCTTGGCTGACTTTGAACTTCTTAAGCTGCCGCAGGAAATAGAGACGCTGGTGTGATTTACTTATTATGAGACTGGTGTTAAGATCCCATGATAAGGATTCATGGATGGTGGTCCCTAGGAACCGGAAGGAGGAAACTCTTCCTACCTCTTCCCCATTGATGAAGAGGGGGGGGAGGGGACTCGATTTCTTTTTCCTAAAGTCTATGAACATCTCTTTGGTTTTAGAGATGTTTAGAATCAAGTTGTAACTCTCACACCATCTTACCAGCTCCTCTACTGCTCTGCGGTAGTCGGTTTCAACCTCGTTGGTAATAAGACCTACTAAGGATGTGTCATCAGCAAACTTATACATCATAACTGTACTAAAGTGAGATTGACAGAAATGAGTGTTAGTGTACACTAACCTGTAAACAGTCGATCGCAGTGCGCCAGGCGGCACTAACCTGTAAACAGTCGATCGCAGTGCGCCAGGCGGCACTAACCTGTAAACAGTCGATCGCAGTGCGCCAGGCGGCACTAACCTGTAAACAGTCGATCGCAGTGCGCCAGGCGGCACTAACCTGTAAACAGTCCATCACAGTGGAGACACTAACCTGTAAACAGTCCATCGCAGTGCGCCAGGCGGCACTAACCTGTAAACAGTCGATCGCAGTGCGCCAGGCGGCACTAACCTGTAAACAGTCGATCGCAGTGGAGACACTAACCTGTAAACAGTCCATCGCAGTGGAGACACTAACCTGTAAACAGTCGATCGCAGTGCGCCAGGCGGCACTAACCTGTAAACAGTCGATCGCAGTGCGCCAGGCGGCACTAACCTGTAAACAGTCGATCGCAGTGCGCCAGGCGACACTAACCTGTAAACAGTCGATCGCAGTGCGCCAGGCGGCACTAACCTGTAAACAGTCGATCGCAGTGCGCCAGGCGACACTAACCTGTAAACAGTCGATCGCAGTGCGCCAGGCGACACTAACCTGTAAACAGTCGATCGCAGTGCGCCAGGCGACACTAACCTGTAAACAGTCGATCGCAGTGCGCCAGGCGGCACTAACCTGTAAACAGTCGATCGCAGTGCGCCAGGCGGCACTAACCTGTAAACAGTCGATCGCAGTGCGCCAGGCGGCACTAACCTGTAAACAGTCGATCGCAGTGCGCCAGGCGGCACTAACCTGTAAACAGTCGATCGCAGTGCGCCAGGCGGCACTAACCTGTAAACAGTCGATCGCAGTGCGCCAGGCGGCACTAACCTGTAAACAGTCGATCGCAGTGCGCCAGGCGGCACTAACCTGTAAACAGTCGATCGCAGTGCGCCAGGCGGCACTAACCTGTAAACAGTCGATCGCAGTGCGCCAGGCGGCACTAACCTGTAAACAGTCGATCGCAGTGCGCCAGGCGGCACTAACCTGTAAACAGTCGATCGCAGTGCGCCAGGCGGCAGGGCCTGCGACACTTCCCGCTGTCCCAGCCGCGGGCCAGGTGCATGGCGACGCCGCGCTCCTGGCGGTTCACCATGCCGTGTTTGAGATACAGGTGCTGGGAGATGACCGGCGCCGTCTGGAAACACAGCGGGCACAGCTCGTTGCGAAGACGACCCATGACCCACCGCGCTGACGGGGAGATGGCTGCGTGAGAGCAGAGGGAGAACAGCATAGATTGATTGATTGATTGATTGATTGATTGATTGATTGATTGATTGATTGATTGAAGTATGTAGAATTTGTTTGCAGAATTACAGTACATTTCAAGCACAACTCAAAACAAAGACTGTTAACTGTGAGTCCATCCGTCCATCATCAACCGCTTATCCCGTAGTCGGGTCGTGGGGGCAACAGAGTGGACGACCCATTATAGCACGACACTTGTTTACAAGAGGGTTCACCTTGTTCAATTCATCATAACATTCAGAGATACATACAAATATAAACTGCTATATATAGCCAAAAGGAAATAGGAAATCATCATAAAGGAGGTTAAAAGGGTGGTGAACATGAGTTAGACTTTAATATGTTAGCGCCCCTCACTTCACACGGGCAGGGCTCGACGCTTAGCATTTTTCCAAGTAGCACGTGTGCGCCTAAGTTGAAAAATCTAGTAGCACACTAATTATTTTAGGAGCACGATGAAAAATGATGTATTTTTAAGGGGCGCTAGCCCCTCCTATATACAGCCTTTGTCCCCACACATCTCAAAATGAGCAATTGACAATCAACAGAGAAATTACGTCAAAATTCTGCTAAATATGACATAAATTAAACGCCATTGACATTGAAGGGAAAATGTATGTCATATGTAAACGAGCAAATCAGCTAACCAATCACAGGCAACAGGCATTCTGATTGGCCAGCATGAGATGATATCTGATGATGTATGATGACAAGAGCGCCCCTCACTTAACATGGGTGTGATTTTTCTTTAATGAAGTGATATGAGGTAGGGGTGGAAAATAATATGTCAAAATATTATATCACTATCTTTTAAGCAATTATCACAAAATAGTGATATTCATCATGATATCATTGTTATGTTTGTTTTCATATAATCAATTTGTTTTATGCTAATACTTTGTAGATAGATCGATAGTAGCTCTGTTCCATACCTCTAATACGTGCAACACATTAGAGCTATGGGCCAGAGCTAGATAGATAATATGTTGCTCAAGTCATGGATCATGGATGGATAGACAGGCTATCCGTTTTTATCCTTCTGTTTTCTATCATGTTAGTGTGACATTCAGACAGTGCAGAGGCTGCTCGATGGTGAATTAGTATTGTAACATTCTCCTTGGCTTTGACTGACTGACTGATATTAATACGGTAATCCAGCCAGTTCGGTCATTCGCATTATCATTTATGCTGGGCACACGCTTTTGTAAGCAAACGCTAAGCAAGGGTTGTTCAATCCGTCCACTCCATGTGTGTGTGTGTGTGTGTGTGCGTGTGCGTGCACGGCTGCACGCTGTTTCACCCGCGTTTGGTTAAAAGTAAGTTACGTTTGAACTTTGAGCATTACAAACAGACTTTGCAAATAACGTGTCGGGGTCCAAGCAATTCCTTCTGACTCTGTGCTATCATGCTAATGCTATCCCGCTCTGACTTATTTTCTGACTGCCGCCCCTCCGCTGCTGACAGACAGAAAGCAGTGACAGTGCTCCGCTCCGTGGAGGGGCGGTGGGAGCAAAGGGAACAGATCTTCAAATGAACACCGCATTGAGCCTCGACACGTTGTTAGCTTGTAGCTCTTCTCTTTTTGGCGAACGACACCGCCGTTCAAGAAATATAAATTTAGGTATAGAACCGCGACTATAGAATGTGCACTTGCTGTAGACAGAGACTTGTCTTTATCACGATTGAATGGTCAAATCCTGTAGTCGCACCTGTGCGACAAATTTAATTTTACAAGTCGCACGGTGATATTTTTAGTCGCAAATGCGAGTACCTAGTCGCACTGTCGAGCCCTGCACACGGGTGTGATTTTTGATCCTCACACGTCTCAATATTTGCCATGGACAATGAAAGGAGAAACTAGGTCAAATGTCCGCCCAAATATGACGTGAATTTAACCCATTCTGACCTGAGATCAGATTCATACGAGGTTTCCGCCGGACACACACTGGTCTGATGAACCCATTCTGACCTGAGATCAGATTCTAAAAATGTCAGTCGTTTTTTTAGATTTTTCAAAAAGCTCGTATCGCGCCACCGAGTGGCGCGATACGAGCTTGTAGATCTGCTATTTTTCAATAGCTAAAGCATAACATGATGCCAACACCAAAATGGGTGCCCGGTCAGAATGGGTTAACCAACCACAATCACATGAATTCAGTTGTTAATGAGATGATGTATGATGATAGGAGGGGCGCCACTCACTTCACACGGGTGTGATTTATATTATATTTTGACACTTGCTATGGCAATGTAAACTAATGTTTTATCACGCCAATGAAGCTCCTTTGAATTGAATTGAATTGAATTGAATTGAATTGAATTTTATTGAATTTTATTGAATTTTATTGAATTTTATTGAATTTTATTGAATTTTATTGAATTTTATTGAATTTTATTGATTAATCCTATCCTACATGGAACTACACACAGTAGAGCAACACACACACAATCGCACGGTTTGCACTACGAACAGCCATGGTGGTTCACATGATGCTCGTGCTTAATATAATACAATTTAGGCATTTAGCAGATGCTAATCGCTAGACGCTAGACGCTTGATCCAGAGCGACTTACATTTAAGCAAAGAAAAACAAAAGCATGGCATAGATCACATAATAAGTAGTTATCATGAATCATGTATAAACTAAGAACGTAACAGTGGAGTATCTATGTCAACTATACATACTATATATTATACAATATACATGTGTACTATAAAGTGCTATGACTACATAAAATGCAATTGTAGTGCCGTCTACATAACAAGCTATAAGTCTGTCTAAAATACTATCCAAGTCTACATAAAGTGCTATCTAAGGGGCTAGGCTAGGGCAAGTGCTACGGGCCATGATGGAGTCTGAATAATACAATTATGAAAGACTTTATGACAGCCTGGGTACATGAAATGTACCCATTCTACATACTGTGAAATATAATGAAATGTACCCATTCTACATACTGTGAAATATAATGAAATGCACCCATTCTACATACTGTGAAATATAATGAAATGCACCCATTCTACATACTGTGAAATATAATGAAATGTACCCATTCTACATACTGTGAAATATAATGAAATGCACACATTCTACATACTGTGAAATATAATGAAATGCACCCATTCTACATACTGTGAAATATAATGAAATGCACCCAATCTACATACTGTGAAATATAATGAAATGCACCCATACCTTTGGTTGCTCTGATGCTGGCATTCAAAGCAACCAAAAGTATGGCTCCCCCATATCTTGCAAGTATGATTGAACCCTACAAACCCTCCCGCGCACTCAGATCAGCCAACGCAGGGAAGCTGGAAGTACCCTCACTAAAAACGCCGGGACAACACTCCACACGTCCCAAACTCTTCTCCCTTCTGGCTCCAAAACTGTGGAATGCACTTCCCATTGCAGTCAGAACTGCAGCATCACTCCCAATCTTCCGCCGTAGTCTGAAAACCCACCTTTTCAGACTCCATCATGGCCCATAGCACTTACCCTACCCCCTTAGATAGCATTTCTGTAGACTTAGATAGCATTTGATACAGACTTATAGCATGTTATGTAGATAGCACTATAATTGCATTGTATATAGTCATAGCACGCCATAGTACATATGTATAACATAGTAGTATATATATATATATATATATATATATATATAGTTTATATGTATAGTCTCATAATATAGATATTCCACTGTTACTTTCTTAGCTTACGCATGTTTCATGATAAATGCTTTTTTGTGATGTATTCCCATGCTTTTTGTTCTTGCTTAATGTAAATCGCTCTGGATTAAGAGCGTCTGCTAAATGCCTAAATTGTAAATTGCATTCTACATACTGTGAAATATAATGAAATGAACCCATTCTACATACTGTGAAATATAATGAAATGTACCCATTCTACATACTGTAAAATATAATGAAATGAACCCATTCTACATACTGTGAAATGTAATGAAATGTACCCATTCTACATACTGTGAAATATAATGAAATGCACCCATTCTACATACTGTGAAATATAATGAAATGTAGCCATTCTACATACTGTGAAATATAATGAAATGCACCCATTCTACATACTGTGAAATATAATGAAATGTAGCCATTCTACATACTGTGAAATATAATGAAATGCACCCATTCTAAATACTGTGAAATATAATGAAATGCACCCATTCTACATACTGTGAAATATAATGAAATGCACCAATTCTACATACTGTGAAATATAATGAAATGCACCCATTCTACATACTGTGAAATATAATGAAATGTACCCATTCTACATACTGTGAAATATAATGAAATGCACCCATTCTACATACTGTGAAATATAATGAAATGCACCCATTCTAACATACTGTGAAATATAATGAAATGCACCCATTCTACATACTGTGAAATAATGAAATGCACCCATTCTACATACTGTGAAATATAATGAAATGCACCCATTCTACATACTGTGAAATATAATGAAATGTACCCATTCTACATACTGTGAAATATAATGAAATGCACCCATTCTAACCTCATACTGTGAAATATTAATGAAATGACCCATTCTCATACTGTGAAATATAATGAAATGACCCATTCTACATACTGTGAAATATAATGAAATGCACCCATTCTACATACTGTGAAATATAATGAAATGGCACCCATTCTACATACTGTGAAATATAATGAAATGTACCCATTCTAGCATACTGTGAAATATAATGAAATGAACCCATTCTACATACTGTGAAATATAATGAAATGCACCCATTCTACATACTGTGAAATATAACAGAAATGTACCCATTCTACATACTGTGAATATAATGAAATGCACCATTCTACATACTGTGAAATAATAACGAAATGCACCCATTCTACATTACTGTGAAATATAATGAAATGCACCCATTCTATAACATACTTGTGAAATATAATGAAATGCACCCATTCTACATACTGTGAAATATAATGAAATGCACCCATTCTACATACTGTGAAATATAATGAAATGCACCCATTTCTACATACTGTGAAATATAATGAAATGCACCCATTCTACATACTGTGAAATATAATGAAATGCACCCATCTTTCACATACTGTGAAATATAATGAAATGCACTCATTCTACATGCTGTGAAATATAATGAAATGCACCCATTCTACAGTACTGTGAAATATAATGAAATGCACCCATTCTACATACTGTGAAATATAATGAAATGCACCCATTCTACATACTGTGAAATTATAATGAAATGCACCCATTCTACATACTGTGAATATAATGAAATGCACCCATTTCACAAACTGTGAAATATAATGAAATGCACTCATTCTACATGCTGTGAAATATAATGAAATGCACCCATTCTACATACTGTGAAATATAATGAAATGCACTCATTCTACATGCTGTGAAATATAATGAAATGTACCCATTCTACATGCTGTGAAATATAATGAAATGCACCCATTCTGAACAGTTTCCAGAAATAGGTACATTTCAAAAACAACTCAATCAATACAAACTGTGTTAACTGTGGACTACACCATAACCAAAGCATCACACTTGTTCACAGCAGCTAGGGTCCACCATGTTCAATTCAGCAGAACATTTAGCGACGTACAAACAAACATGTACTGTAACCTTGCATGCATTGATGTTGTTAGCAGCGACGTACAAACAAACATGTACTGTAACCTTGCATGCATTGATGTTGTTAGCATTAGCGTTAGCAGCTATCCCATTAGCACACATAATGCTAGTGAACAGTTGTGTTCAACTTGTCATGCATCGTTATAAACACAGTTAAACAGGTGAAAACAAGCAGAGTTTAACTTTACCTGAAGCCAGGAGAGAGTTCACCAGATGGTTAGTTTATACAGTGGACTTTATTATTTATTATGTGGCTTTTAAAATGTACACGTGACGCCATACTGAGCTTTATGCGTGTAGTTCCGGTTTTAATCGAAGCGGCCAATCAAACGACGCTGAGGAACGTGACCCGGAAACCCGGAAGCAGACTGTGAAGGACTACAAACATGTAGTCTTTCAAGGCAAGAAAAGAAAACACTTTGACATTTTGAATGCTACAGTCTGAAAAACATATGAATAATACTACTACTACTACTACTACTAATAATATGAATATGAATATGAATATGAATATGAATATGAATATGAATACATTTCTTCATGTCAAGGACCCCCCGAAATT
>NC_139698.1:1367654-1384068 GCF_964188405.1 Protomyctophum parallelum | reverse complement strand
AGGTGAGACTCTCTACATAATGGACTAGTTTAAATCACCAGGTGAGACTCTACATAATGGACTAGTTTAAATCACCAGGTGAGACTCTCTACATAATGGACTAGTTTAAATCACCAGGTGAGACTCTCTACATAATGGACTAGTTTAAATCACCAGGTGAGACTCTACATAATGGACTAGTTTAAATCACCAGGTGAGACTCTACATAATGGACTAGTTTAAATCACCAGGTGAGACTCTCTACATAATGGACTAGTTTAAATCACCAGGTGACTCTACATAATGGACTAGTTTAAATCACCAGGTGAGACTCTCTACATAATGGACTAGTTTAAATCACCAGGTGAGACTCTACATAATGGACTAGTTTAAATCACCAGGTGAGACTCTCTACATAATGGACTAGTTTAAATCACCAGGTGAGACTCTACATAATGGACTAGTTTAAATCACCAGGTGAGACTCTCTACATAATGGACTAGTTTAAATCACCAGGTGAGACTCTCTACATAATGGACTAGTTTAAATCACCAGGTGAGACTCTCTACATAATGGACTAGTTTAAATCACCAGGTGAGACCTCTACATAATGGACTAGTTTAAATCACCAGGTGAGACTCTACATAATGGACTAGTTTAAATCACCAGGTGAGACTCTACATAATGGACTAGTTTAAATCACCAGGTGAGACTCTCTACATAATGGACTAGTTTAAATCACCAGGTGAGACTCTCTACATAATGGACTAGTTTAAATCACCAGGTGAGACTCTCTACATAATGGACTAGTTTAAATCACCAGGTGACTCTACATAATGGACTAGTTTAAATCACCAGGTGAGACTCTCTACATAATGGACTAGTTTAAATCACCAGGTGAGACTCTCTACATAATGGACTAGTTTAAATCACCAGGTGAGACTCTACATAATGGACTAGTTTAAATCACCAGGTGAGACTCTCTACATAATGGACTAGTTTAAATCACCAGGTGAGACTCTCTACATAATGGACTAGTTTAAATCACCAGGTGAGACTCTCTACATAATGGACTAGTTTAAATCACCAGGTGACTCTACATAATGGACTAGTTTAAATCACCAGGTGAGACTCTGTACATAATGGACTAGTTTAAATCACCAGGTGAGACTCTACATAATGGACTAGTTTAAATCACCAGGTGAGACTCTCTACATAATGGACTAGTTTAAATCACCAGGTGAGACTCTCTACATAATGGACTAGTTTAAATCACCAGGTGAGACTCTCTACATAATGGACTAGTTTAAATCACCAGGTGAGACTCTCTACATAATGGACTAGTTTAAATCACCAGGTGACTCTACATAATGGACTAGTTTAAATCACCAGGTGAGACTCTCTACATAATGGACTAGTTTAAATCACCAGGTGAGACTCTCTACATAATGGACTAGTTTAAATCACCAGGTGAGACTCTGTACATAATGGACTAGTTTAAATCACCAGGTGAGACTCTCTACATAATGGACTAGTTTAAATCACCAGGTGAGACTCTCTACATAATGGACTAGTTTAAATCACCAGGTGACTCTACATAATGGACTAGTTTAAATCACCAGGTGAGACTCTCTACATAATGGACTAGTTTAAATCACCAGGTGAGACTCTACATAATGGACTAGTTTAAATCACCAGGTGAGACTCTACATAATGGACTAGTTTAAATCACCAGGTGAGACTCTCTACATAATGGACTAGTTTAAATCACCAGGTGAGACTCTCTACATAATGGACTAGTTTAAATCACCAGGTGAGACTCTCTACATAATGGACTAGTTTAAATCACCAGGTGAGACTCTCTACATAATGGACTAGTTTAAATCACCAGGTGAGACTCTTACATAATGGACTAGTTTAAATCACCAGGTGAGACTCTACATAATGGACTAGTTTAAATCACCAGGTGAGACTCTCTACATAATGGACTAGTTTAAATCACCAGGTGAGACTCTCTACATAATGGACTAGTTTAAATCACCAGGTGAGACTCTCTACATAATGGACTAGTTTAAATCACCAGGTGAGACTCTCTACATAATGGACTAGTTTAAATCACCAGGTGAGACTCTCTACATAATGGACTAGTTTAAATCACCAGGTGAGACTCTACATAATGGACTAGTTTAAATCACCAGGTGACTCTACATAATGGACTAGTTTAAATCACCAGGTGACTCTACATAATGGACTAGTTTAAATCACCAGGTGACTCTACATAATGGACTAGTTTAAATCACCAGGTGACTCTACATAATGGACTAGTTTAAATCACCAGGTGAGACTCTGTACATAATGGCATGTTTAAATCACCAGGTGAGACTCTACATAATGGACTAGTTTAAATCACCAGGTGACTCTACATAATGGACTAGTTTAAATCACCAGGTGAGACTCTCTACATAATGGACTAGTTTAAATCACCAGGTGAGACTCTCTACATAATGGACTAGTTTAAATCACCAGGTGAGACTCTCTACATAATGGACTAGTTTAAATCACCAGGTGACTCTACATAATGGACTAGTTTAAATCACCAGGTGAGACTCTCTACATAATGGACTAGTTTAAATCACCAGGTGAGACTCTCTACATAATGGACTAGTTTAAATCACCAGGTGACTCTACATAATGGACTAGTTTAAATCACCAGGTGAGACTCTACATAATGGACTAGTTTAAATCACCAGGTGACTCTACATAATGGACTAGTTTAAATCACCAGGTGAGACTCTCTACATAATGGACTAGTTTAAATCACCAGGTGACTCTACATAATGGACTAGTTTAAATCACCAGGTGAGACTCTCTACATAATGGACTAGTTTAAATCACCAGGTGAGACTCTCTACATAATGGACTAGTTTAAATCACCAGGTGACTCTACATAATGGACTAGTTTAAATCACCAGGTGAGACTCTACATAATGGACTAGTTTAAATCACCAGGTGACTCTACATAATGGACTAGTTTAAATCACCAGGTGAGACTCTACATAATGGACTAGTTTAAATCACCAGGTGACTCTACATAATGGACTAGTTTAAATCACCAGGTGACTCTACATAATGGACTAGTTTAAATCACCAGGTGAGACTCTACATAATGGACTAGTTTAAATCACCAGGTGAGACTCTACATAATGGACTAGTTTAAATCACCAGGTGACTCTACATAATGGACTAGTTTAAATCACCAGGTGAGACTCTCTACATAATGGACTAGTTTAAATCACCAGGTGAGACTCTCTACATAATGGACTAGTTTAAATCACCAGGTGAGACTCTCTACATAATGGACTAGTTTAAATCACCAGGTGACTCTACATAATGGACTAGTTTAAATCACCAGGTGACTCTACATAATGGACTAGTTTAAATCACCAGGTGACTCTACATAATGGACTAGTTTAAATCACCAGGTGAGACTCTCTACATAATGGACTAGTTTAAATCACCAGGTGACTCTACATAATGGACTAGTTTAAATCACCAGGTGAGACTCTCTACATAATGGACTAGTTTAAATCACCAGGTGAGACTCTCTACATAATGGACTAGTTTAAATCACCAGGTGAGACTCTCTACATAATGGACTAGTTTAAATCACCAGGTGAGACTCTCTACATAATGGACTAGTTTAAATCACCAGGTGACTCTACATAATGGACTAGTTTAAATCACCAGGTGACTCTACATAATGGACTAGTTTAAATCACCAGGTGACTCTACATAATGGACTAGTTTAAATCACCAGGTGACTCTACATAATGGACTAGTTTAAATCACCAGGTGAGACTCTACATAATGGACTAGTTTAAATCACCAGGGTGACTCTACATAATGGACTAGTTTAAATCACCAGGTGACTCTACATAATGGACTAGTTTAAATCACCAGGTGACTCTACATAATGGACTAGTTTAAATCACCAGGTGACTCTACATAATGGACTAGTTTAAATCACCAGGTGACTCTACATAATGGACAAGTTTAAATCACCAGGTGAGACTCTCTACATAATGGACTAGTTTAAATCACCAGGTGAGACTCTCTACATAATGGACTAGTTTAAATCACCAGGTGAGACTCTCTACATAATGGACTAGTTTAAATCACCAGGTGACTCTACATAATGGACTAGTTTAAATCACCAGGTGAGACTCTACATAATGGACTAGTTTAAATCACCAGGTGACTCTACATAATGGACTAGTTTAAATCACCAGGTGACTCTACATAATGGACTAGTTTAAATCACCAGGTGACTCTACATAATGGACTAGTTTAAATCACCAGGTGACTCTACATAATGGACTAGTTTAAATCACCAGGTGACTCTACATAATGGACTAGTTTAAATCACCAGGTGACTCTACATAATGGACTAGTTTAAATCACCAGGTGACTCTACATAATGGACTAGTTTAAATCACCAGGTGAGACTCTCTACATAATGGACTAGTTTAAATCACCAGGTGAGACTCTCTACATAATGGACTAGTTTAAATCACCAGGTGAGACTCTCTACATAATGGACTAGTTTAAATCACCAGGTGAGACTCTGTACATAATGGACTAGTTTAAATCACCAGGTGAGACTCTACATAATGGACTAGTTTAAATCACCAGGTGAGACTCTCTACATAATGGACTAGTTTAAATCACCAGGTGAGACTCTCTACATAATGGACTAGTTTAAATCACCAGGTGACTCTACATAATGGACTAGTTTAAATCACCAGGTGAGACTCTGTACATAATGGACTAGTTTAAATCACCAGGTGAGACTCTCTACATAATGGACTAGTTTAAATCACCAGGTGAGACTCTCTACATAATGGACTAGTTTAAATCACCAGGTGAGACTCTCTACATAATGGACTAGTTTAAATCACCAGGTGACTCTACATAATGGACTAGTTTAAATCACCAGGTGAGACTCTCTACATAATGGACTAGTTTAAATCACCAGGTGAGACTCTCTACATAATGGACTAGTTTAAATCACCAGGTGAGACTCTCTACATAATGGACTAGTTTAAATCACCAGGTGAGACTCTCTACATAATGGACTAGTTTAAATCACCAGGTGACTCTACATAATGGACTAGTTTAAATCACCAGGTGAGACTCTCTACATAATGGACTAGTTTAAATCACCAGGTGAGACTCTACATAATGGACTAGTTTAAATCACCAGGTGAGACTCTCTACATAATGGACTAGTTTAAATCACCAGGTGAGACTCTCTACATAATGGACTAGTTTAAATCACCAGGTGACTCTACATAATGGACTAGTTTAAATCACCAGGTGAGACTCTCTACATAATGGACTAGTTTAAATCACCAGGTGAGACTCTCTACATAATGGACTAGTTTAAATCACCAGGTGAGACTCTCTACATAATGGACTAGTTTAAATCACCAGGTGAGACTCTCTACATAATGGACTAGTTTAAATCACCAGGTGAGACTCTCTACATAATGGAC
Source organism: Protomyctophum parallelum (assembly GCF_964188405.1). Lineage (NCBI taxonomy): Eukaryota > Metazoa > Chordata > Actinopteri > Myctophiformes > Myctophidae > Protomyctophum > Protomyctophum parallelum. Next base: position 1,378,534 of record NC_139698.1, on the reverse strand, counting down.
TAGTTTAAATCACCAGGTGACTCTACATAATGGACTAGTTTAAATCACCAGGTGACTCTACATAATGGACTAGTTTAAATCACCAGGTGAGACTCTCTACATAATGGACTAGTTTAAATCACCAGGTGAGACTCTCTACATAATGGACTAGTTTAAATCACCAGGTGAGACTCTCTACATAATGGACTAGTTTAAATCACCAGGTGAGACTCTCTACATAATGGACTAGTTTAAATCACCAGGTGAGACTCTACATAATGGACTAGTTTAAATCACCAGGTGACTCTACATAATGGACTAGTTTAAATCACCAGGTGAGACTCTCTACATAATGGACTAGTTTAAATCACCAGGTGACTCTACATAATGGACTAGTTTAAATCACCAGGTGAGACTCTCTACATAATGGACTAGTTTAAATCACCAGGTGACTCTACATAATGGACTAGTTTAAATCACCAGGTGACTCTACATAATGGACTAGTTTAAATCACCAGGTGACTCTACATAATGGACTAGTTTAAATCACCAGGTGACTCTACATAATGGACTAGTTTAAATCACCAGGTGACTCTACATAATGGACTAGTTTAAATCACCAGGTGACTCTACATAATGGACTAGTTTAAATCACCAGGTGACTCTACATAATGGACTAGTTTAAATCACCAGGTGAGACTCTGTACATAATGGACTAGTTTAAATCACCAGGTGACTCTACATAATGGACTAGTTTAAATCACCAGGTGACTCTACATAATGGACTAGTTTAAATCACCAGGTGACTCTACATAATGGACTAGTTTAAATCACCAGGTGACTCTACATAATGGACTAGTTTAAATCACCAGGTGAGACTCTACATAATGGACTAGTTTAAATCACCAGGTGAGACTCTCTACATAATGGACTAGTTTAAATCACCAGGTGAGACTCTGTACATAATGGACTAGTTTAAATCACCAGGTGAGACTCTCTACATAATGGACTAGTTTAAATCACCAGGTGAGACTCTCTACATAATGGACTAGTTTAAATCACCAGGTGAGACTCTACATAATGGACTAGTTTAAATCACCAGGTGAGACTCTGTACATAATGGACTAGTTTAAATCACCAGGTGACTCTACATAATGGACTAGTTTAAATCACAAGGTGAGACTCTCTACATAATGGACTAGTTTAAATCACCAGGTGAGACTCTCTACATAATGGACTAGTTTAAATCACCAGGTGAGACTCTCTACATAATGGACTAGTTTAAATCACCAGGTGAGACTCTCTACATAATGGCTAGTTTAAATCACCAGGTGAGACTCTCTACATAATGGACTAGTTTAAATCACCAGGTGAGACTCTACATAATGGACTAGTTTAAATCACCAGGTGAGACTCTCTACATAATGGACTAGTTTAAATCACCAGGTGAGACTCTCTACATAATGGACTAGTTTAAATCACCAGGTGAGACTCTACATAATGGACTAGTTTAAATCACCAGGTGAGACTCTCTACATAATGGACTAGTTTAAATCACCAGGTGAGACTCTCTACATAATGGACTAGTTTAAATCACCAGGTGACTCTACATAATGGACTAGTTTAAATCACCAGGTGAGACTCTCTACATAATGGACTAGTTTAAATCACCAGGTGACTCTACATAATGGACTAGTTTAAATCACCAGGTGAGACTCTCTACATAATGGACTAGTTTAAATCACCAGGTGAGACTCTACATAATGGACTAGTTTAAATCACCAGGTGAGACTCTCTACATAATGGACTAGTTTAAATCACCAGGTGAGACTCTCTACATAATGGACTAGTTTAAATCACCAGGTGAGACTCTCTACATAATGGACTAGTTTAAATCACCAGGTGAGACTCTACATAATGGACTAGTTTAAATCACCAGGTGAGACTCTACATAATGGACTAGTTTAAATCACCAGGTGAGACTCTACATAATGGACTAGTTTAAATCACCAGGTGAGACTCTACATAATGGACTAGTTTAAATCACCAGGTGAGACTCTCTACATAATGGACTAGTTTAAATCACCAGGTGAGACTCTCTACATAATGGACTAGTTTAAATCACCAGGTGACTCTACATAATGGACTAGTTTAAATCACCAGGTGAGACTCTCTACATAATGGACTAGTTTAAATCACCAGGTGAGACTCTCTACATAATGGACTAGTTTAAATCACCAGGTGAGACTCTACATAATGGACTAGTTTAAATCACCAGGTGAGACTCTCTACATAATGGACTAGTTTAAATCACCAGGTGAGACTCTCTACATAATGGACTAGTTTAAATCACCAGGTGAGACTCTCTACATAATGGACTAGTTTAAATCACCAGGTGACTCTACATAATGGACTAGTTTAAATCACCAGGTGAGACTCTGTACATAATGGACTAGTTTAAATCACCAGGTGAGACTCTACACAATGGACTAGTTTAAATCACCAGGTGAGACTCTCTACATAATGGACTAGTTTAAATCACCAGGTGAGACTCTCTACATAATGGACTAGTTTAAATCACCAGGTGAGACTCTCTACATAATGGACTAGTTTAAATCACCAGGTGAGACTCTCTACATAATGGACTAGTTTAAATCACCAGGTGACTCTACATAATGGACTAGTTTAAATCACCAGGTGAGACTCTCTACATAATGGACTAGTTTAAATCACCAGGTGAGACTCTCTACATAATGGACTAGTTTAAATCACCAGGTGAGACTCTGTACATAATGGACTAGTTTAAATCACCAGGTGAGACTCTCTACATAATGGACTAGTTTAAATCACCAGGTGAGACTCTCTACATAATGGACTAGTTTAAATCACCAGGTGACTCTACATAATGGACTAGTTTAAATCACCAGGTGAGACTCTCTACATAATGGACTAGTTTAAATCACCAGGTGAGACTCTACATAATGGACTAGTTTAAATCACCAGGTGAGACTCTACATAATGGACTAGTTTAAATCACCAGGTGAGACTCTCTACATAATGGACTAGTTTAAATCACCAGGTGAGACTCTCTACATAATGGACTAGTTTAAATCACCAGGTGAGACTCTCTACATAATGGACTAGTTTAAATCACCAGGTGAGACTCTCTACATAATGGACTAGTTTAAATCACCAGGTGAGACTCTGTACATAATGGACTAGTTTAAATCACCAGGTGAGACTCTACATAATGGACTAGTTTAAATCACCAGGTGAGACTCTCTACATAATGGACTAGTTTAAATCACCAGGTGAGACTCTCTACATAATGGACTAGTTTAAATCACCAGGTGAGACTCTCTACATAATGGACTAGTTTAAATCACCAGGTGAGACTCTCTACATAATGGACTAGTTTAAATCACCAGGTGAGACTCTCTACATAATGGACTAGTTTAAATCACCAGGTGAGACTCTACATAATGGACTAGTTTAAATCACCAGGTGACTCTACATAATGGACTAGTTTAAATCACCAGGTGACTCTACATAATGGACTAGTTTAAATCACCAGGTGACTCTACATAATGGACTAGTTTAAATCACCAGGTGACTCTACATAATGGACTAGTTTAAATCACCAGGTGAGACTCTGTACATAATGGCTAGTTTAAATCACCAGGTGAGACTCTACATAATGGACTAGTTTAAATCACCAGGTGACTCTACATAATGGACTAGTTTAAATCACCAGGTGAGACTCTCTACATAATGGACTAGTTTAAATCACCAGGTGAGACTCTCTACATAATGGACTAGTTTAAATCACCAGGTGAGACTCTCTACATAATGGACTAGTTTAAATCACCAGGTGACTCTACATAATGGACTAGTTTAAATCACCAGGTGAGACTCTCTACATAATGGACTAGTTTAAATCACCAGGTGAGACTCTCTACATAATGGACTAGTTTAAATCACCAGGTGACTCTACATAATGGACTAGTTTAAATCACCAGGTGAGACTCTACATAATGGACTAGTTTAAATCACCAGGTGACTCTACATAATGGACTAGTTTAAATCACCAGGTGAGACTCTCTACATAATGGACTAGTTTAAATCACCAGGTGACTCTACATAATGGACTAGTTTAAATCACCAGGTGAGACTCTCTACATAATGGACTAGTTTAAATCACCAGGTGAGACTCTCTACATAATGGACTAGTTTAAATCACCAGGTGACTCTACATAATGGACTAGTTTAAATCACCAGGTGAGACTCTACATAATGGACTAGTTTAAATCACCAGGTGACTCTACATAATGGACTAGTTTAAATCACCAGGTGAGACTCTACATAATGGACTAGTTTAAATCACCAGGTGACTCTACATAATGGACTAGTTTAAATCACCAGGTGACTCTACATAATGGACTAGTTTAAATCACCAGGTGAGACTCTACATAATGGACTAGTTTAAATCACCAGGTGAGACTCTACATAATGGACTAGTTTAAATCACCAGGTGACTCTACATAATGGACTAGTTTAAATCACCAGGTGAGACTCTCTACATAATGGACTAGTTTAAATCACCAGGTGAGACTCTCTACATAATGGACTAGTTTAAATCACCAGGTGAGACTCTCTACATAATGGACTAGTTTAAATCACCAGGTGACTCTACATAATGGACTAGTTTAAATCACCAGGTGACTCTACATAATGGACTAGTTTAAATCACCAGGTGACTCTACATAATGGACTAGTTTAAATCACCAGGTGAGACTCTCTACATAATGGACTAGTTTAAATCACCAGGTGACTCTACATAATGGACTAGTTTAAATCACCAGGTGAGACTCTCTACATAATGGACTAGTTTAAATCACCAGGTGAGACTCTCTACATAATGGACTAGTTTAAATCACCAGGTGAGACTCTCTACATAATGGACTAGTTTAAATCACCAGGTGAGACTCTCTACATAATGGACTAGTTTAAATCACCAGGTGACTCTACATAATGGACTAGTTTAAATCACCAGGTGACTCTACATAATGGACTAGTTTAAATCACCAGGTGACTCTACATAATGGACTAGTTTAAATCACCAGGTGACTCTACATAATGGACTAGTTTAAATCACCAGGTGAGACTCTACATAATGGACTAGTTTAAATCACCAGGTGACTCTACATAATGGACTAGTTTAAATCACCAGGTGACTCTACATAATGGACTAGTTTAAATCACCAGGTGACTCTACATAATGGACTAGTTTAAATCACCAGGTGACTCTACATAATGGACTAGTTTAAATCACCAGGTGACTCTACATAATGGACAAGTTTAAATCACCAGGTGAGACTCTCTACATAATGGACTAGTTTAAATCACCAGGTGAGACTCTCTACATAATGGACTAGTTTAAATCACCAGGTGAGACTCTCTACATAATGGACTAGTTTAAATCACCAGGTGACTCTACATAATGGACTAGTTTAAATCACCAGGTGAGACTCTACATAATGGACTAGTTTAAATCACCAGGTGACTCTACATAATGGACTAGTTTAAATCACCAGGTGACTCTACATAATGGACTAGTTTAAATCACCAGGTGACTCTACATAATGGACTAGTTTAAATCACCAGGTGACTCTACATAATGGACTAGTTTAAATCACCAGGTGACTCTACATAATGGACTAGTTTAAATCACCAGGTGACTCTACATAATGGACTAGTTTAAATCACCAGGTGACTCTACATAATGGACTAGTTTAAATCACCAGGTGACTCTACATAATGGACTAGTTTAAATCACCAGGTGAGACTCTCTACATAATGGACTAGTTTAAATCACCAGGTGAGACTCTCTACATAATGGACTAGTTTAAATCACCAGGTGAGACTCTCTACATAATGGACTAGTTTAAATCACCAGGTGAGACTCTGTACATAATGGACTAGTTTAAATCACCAGGTGAGACTCTACATAATGGACTAGTTTAAATCACCAGGTGAGACTCTCTACATAATGGACTAGTTTAAATCACCAGGTGAGACTCTCTACATAATGGACTAGTTTAAATCACCAGGTGACTCTACATAATGGACTAGTTTAAATCACCAGGTGAGACTCTGTACATAATGGACTAGTTTAAATCACCAGGTGAGACTCTCTACATAATGGACTAGTTTAAATCACCAGGTGAGACTCTCTACATAATGGACTAGTTTAAATCACCAGGTGAGACTCTCTACATAATGGACTAGTTTAAATCACCAGGTGACTCTACATAATGGACTAGTTTAAATCACCAGGTGAGACTCTCTACATAATGGACTAGTTTAAATCACCAGGTGAGACTCTCTACATAATGGACTAGTTTAAATCATCAGGTGAGACTCTCTACATAATGGACTAGTTTAAATCACCAGGTGAGACTCTCTACATAATGGACTAGTTTAAATCACCAGGTGACTCTACATAATGGACTAGTTTAAATCACCAGGTGAGACTCTCTACATAATGGACTAGTTTAAATCACCAGGTGAGACTCTACATAATGGACTAGTTTAAATCACCAGGTGAGACTCTCTACATAATGGACTAGTTTAAATCACCAGGTGAGACTCTCTACATAATGGACTAGTTTAAATCACCAGGTGACTCTACATAATGGACTAGTTTAAATCACCAGGTGAGACTCTCTACATAATGGACTAGTTTAAATCACCAGGTGAGACTCTCTACATAATGGACTAGTTTAAATCACCAGGTGAGACTCTCTACATAATGGACTAGTTTAAATCACCAGGTGAGACTCTCTACATAATGGACTAGTTTAAATCACCAGGTGAGACTCTCTACATAATGGACTAGTTTAAATCACCAGGTGACTCTACATAATGGACTAGTTTAAATCACCAGGTGACTCTACATAATGGACTAGTTTAAATCACCAGGTGAGACTCTCTACATAATGGACTAGTTTAAATCACCAGGTGAGACTCTCTACATAATGGACTAGTTTAAATCACCAGGTGAGACTCTCTACATAATGGACTAGTTTAAATCACCAGGTGAGACTCTCTACATAATGGACTAGTTTAAATCACCAGGTGAGACTCTACATAATGGACTAGTTTAAATCACCAAGTGACTCTACATAATGGACTAGTTTAAATCACCAGGTGAGACTCTCTACATAATGGACTAGTTTAAATCACCAGGTGAGACTCTCTACATAATGGACTAGTTTAAATCACCAGGTGAGACTCTCTACATAATGGACTAGTTTAAATCACCAGGTGACTCTACATAATGGACTAGTTTAAATCACCAGGTGAGACTCTACATAATGGACTAGTTTAAATCACCAGGTGAGACTCTCTACATAATGGACTAGTTTAAATCACCAGGTGAGACTCTCTACATAATGGACTAGTTTAAATCACCAGGTGAGACTCTACATAATGGACTAGTTTAAATCACCAGGTGACTCTACATAATGGACTAGTTTAAATCACCAGGTGAGACTCTCTACATAATGGACTAGTTTAAATCACCAGGTGACTCTACATAATGGACTAGTTTAAATCACCAGGTGAGACTCTACATAATGGACTAGTTTAAATCACCAGGTGACTCTACATAATGGACTAGTTTAAATCACCAGGTGAGACTCTCTACATAATGGACTAGTTTAAATCACCAGGTGACTCTACATAATGGACTAGTTTAAATCACCAGGTGACTCTACATAATGGACTAGTTTAAATCACCAGGTGACTCTACATAATGGACTAGTTTAAATCACCAGGTGAGACTCTCTACATAATGGACTAGTTTAAATCACCAGGTGAGACTCTCTACATAATGGACTAGTTTAAATCACCAGGTGAGACTCTCTACATAATGGACTAGTTTAAATCACCAGGTGAGACTCTACATAATGGACTAGTTTAAATCACTAGGTGAGACTCTCTACATAATGGACTAGTTTAAATCACCAGGTGACTCTACATAATGGACTAGTTTAAATCACCAGGTGACTCTACATAATGGACTAGTTTAAATCACCAGGTGACTCTACATAATGGACTAGTTTAAATCACCAGGTGAGACTCTACATAATGGACTAGTTTAAATCACCAGGTGACTCTACATAATGGACTAGTTTAAATCACCAGGTGAGACTCTCTACATAATGGACTAGTTTAAATCACCAGGTGAGACTCTACATAATGGACTAGTTTAAATCACCAGGTGAGACTCTCTACATAATGGACTAGTTTAAATCACCAGGTGAGACTCTCTACATAATGGACTAGTTTAAATCACCAGGTGAGACTCTCTACATAATGGACTAGTTTAAATCACCAGGTGAGACTCTGTACATAATGGACTAGTTTAAATCACCAGGTGAGACTCTCTACATAATGGACTAGTTTAAATCACCAGGTGAGACTCTGTACATAATGGACTAGTTTAAATCACCAGGTGAGACTCTCTACATAATGGACTAGTTTAAATCACCAGGTGAGACTCTCTACATAATGGACTAGTTTAAATCACCAGGTGACTCTACATAATGGACTAGTTTAAATCACCAGGTGAGACTCTCTACATAATGGACTAGTTTAAATCACCAGGTGAGACTCTCTACATAATGGACTAGTTTAAATCACCAGGTGAGACTCTCTACATAATGGACTAGTTTAAATCACCAGGTGAGACTCTCTACATAATGGACTAGTTTAAATCACCAGGTGAGACTCTACATAATGGACTAGTTTAAATCACCAGGTGAGACTCTGTACATAATGGACTAGTTTAAATCACCAGGTGAGACTCTGTACATAATGGACTAGTTTAAATCACCAGGTGAGACTCTACATAATGGACTAGTTTAAATCACTAGGTGAGACTCTGTACATAATGGACTAGTTTAAATCACCAGGTGAGACTCTCTACATAATGGACTAGTTTAAATCACCAGGTGACTCTACATAATGGACTAGTTTAAATCACCAGGTGAGACTCTCTACATAATGGACTAGTTTAAATCACCAGGTGACTCTACATAATGGACTAGTTTAAATCACCAGGTGAGACTCTCTACATAATGGACTAGTTTAAATCACTAGGTGAGACTCTACATAATGGACTAGTTTAAATCACCAGGTGAGACTCTCTACATAATGGACTAGTTTAAATCACCAGGTGACTCTACATAATGGACTAGTTTAAATCACCAGGTGAGACTCTGTACATAATGGACTAGTTTAAATCACCAGGTGAGACTCTCTACATAATGGACTAGTTTAAATCACCAGGTGACTCTACATAATGGACTAGTTTAAATCACCAGGTGAGACTCTCTACATAATGGACTAGTTTAAATCACCAGGTGAGACTCTCTACATAATGGACTAGTTTAAATCACCAGGTGACTCTACATAATGGACTAGTTTAAATCACCAGGTGACTCTACATAATGGACTAGTTTAAATCACCAGGTGACTCTACATAATGGACTAGTTTAAATCACCAGGTGACTCTACATAATGGACTAGTTTAAATCACCAGGTGACTCTACATAATGGACTAGTTTAAATCACCAGGTGAGACTCTCTACATAATGGACTAGTTTAAATCACCAGGTGACTCTACATAATGGACTAGTTTAAATCACCAGGTGAGATTCTCTACATAATGGACTAGTTTAAATCACCAGGTGAGACTCTCTACATAATGGACTAGTTTAAATCACCAGGTGACTCTACATAATGGACTAGTTTAAATCACCAGGTGAGACTCTCTACATAATGGACTAGTTTAAATCACCAGGTGACTCTACATAATGGACTAGTTTAAATCACCAGGTGAGACTCTCTACATAATGGACTAGTTTAAATCACCAGGTGACTCTACATAATGGACTAGTTTAAATCACCAGGTGAGACTCTACATAATGGACTAGTTTAAATCACCAGGTGAGACTCTCTACATAATGGACTAGTTTAAATCACCAGGTGAGACTCTCTACATAATGGACTAGTTTAAATCACCAGGTGAGACTCTCTACATAATGGACTAGTTTAAATCACCAGGTGAGACTCTCTACATAATGGACTAGTTTAAATCACCAGGTGAGACTCTCTACATAATGGACTAGTTTAAATCACCAGGTGAGACTCTCTACATAATGGACTAGTTTAAATCACCAGGTGAGACTCTACATAATGGACTAGTTTAAATCACCAGGTGAGACTCTACATAATGGACTAGTTTAAATCACCAGGTGACTCTACATAATGGACTAGTTTAAATCACCAGGTGAGACTCTACATAATGGACTAGTTTAAATCACCAGGTGAGACTCTACATAATGGACTAGTTTAAATCACCAGGTGAGACTCTCTACATAATGGACTAGTTTAAATCACCAGGTGAGACTCTCTACATAATGGACTAGTTTAAATCACCAGGTGAGACTCTCTACATAATGGACTAGTTTAAATCACCAGGTGAGACTCTCTACATAATGGACTAGTTTAAATCACCAGGTGAGACTCTCTACATAATGGACTAGTTTAAATCACCAGGTGAGACTCTCTACATAATGGACTAGTTTAAATCACCAGGTGAGACTCTCTACATAATGGACTAGTTTAAATCACCAGGTGAGACTCTACATAATGGACTAGTTTAAATCACCAGGTGACTCTACATAATGGACTAGTTTAAATCACCAGGTGAGACTCTCTACATAATGGACTAGTTTAAATCACCAGGTGAGACTCTCTACATAATGGACTAGTTTAAATCACCAGGTGAGACTCTCTACATAATGGACTAGTTTAAATCACCAGGTGAGACT
>NC_139698.1:1310154-1362654 GCF_964188405.1 Protomyctophum parallelum | reverse complement strand
ACACACTGGTCTGATGAACCCATTCTGACCTGAGATCAGATTATAAAAAATGTCAGTCGCTCTTCGATTTTTCAAAAAATAGCAGACCTACAAGCTCGTAGCGCGCCACTCGGTGGCGCGCTATGAGCTTGTAGATCTGCTATTTTTCAATAGCTAAAGCATAACATGATGCTATAACACCAAAATGGGTTCCCGGTCAGAATGGGTTAAGCCATGTAATAAAGACATGTCATTCTGGGGGTCCCTTCCTGTAACAACATATTCTACGGTATGGAAGTCTAGGTGAACCCAATTGCAGACTCAAACACAGAGGCAAGTTCAAAGTTCAAAAACGCACCAGGTGAGACTCCTGACACAGAAACACGGCTTTTACAGAAAACCGGCAGGATGTAGAAGACATTTCTTAGAATCTGATCTCAGGTCAGAATGGGTTAACCCATTCTGACCTGAGATCAGAATGGGTTAAAATCAGACCAGTGTGTGTCCAGTGGAAACCTCGTATGAATCTGATCTCAGGTCAGAATGGGTTAATAAATACTTCAATCAATCAATCAATGTTGTGTCGCCCCCCGGTGGTGTGTGGCTGCAGTGCAGACAATTTACAATGTAGGCATTTAGCAGACGCTCTTAATCCAGAGCGACTTACATTAAGCAAGAACAAAAGCATGGGAATACATCACATGAAAGCATTTATCATGAAACATGCGGAAGCTATGAAAGTAACAGTTGAATATCTATATAATGAAACTATACATACACTATACATATAAACTATACATATTCACTACTATGCTATACATATGTACTATGGCGTGCTATGACTATATACAATACAATTATAGTGCTGTCTACATAACATGCTATAAGTCTGTATCAGATGCTATCTAAGTCTACAGAAATGCTATCTAAGGGGTTAGGGTAAGTGCTATGGGCCATGATGGAGTCTGAAGAGGTGGGTTTTCAGGCTACGGCGGAAGATTGGGAGTGATGCTGCAGTTCTGACTGCAATGGGAAGTGCATGCCACAGTTTTGGAGCCAGAAGGGAGAAGAGTTTGGGACGTGTGGAGCGTTGTTCCGGCGTTTTTAGTGAGGGTACTTCCAGCTTCCCTGAGCCAGTGGAGGGAACGGAGCAGGGGGGAGACATGTGAGAATTTTGGCTGGTTGAAGACCAAGCGAGCTGCAGCATTTTGGATCAGCTGGAGAGGCTTAAGTGCACATGCTGGTAGGCTAGTAAGGAGGGAGTTACAACAGTCGAGTTTTGACAAGACTGTTGTCTGGATTAGGAGCTGGGCTGATTCCTGGGTGAGGAACGGTCTAATTCGTCGTATGTTATAGAGTGTGAACCTACATGATCGAGTGACAGCTGTGATGTGAGCTTTGAAAGAGAGCTGACTGTCCAGGACAACACCAAGATTCCTGGCTGTTGGGACAGACGTTACCAGGGCGTTGTCTACGGAGATAGTTAGCTCCCGCATAGGGCAGGACTTAGCTGGGAAGAAGAGAAGCTCAGTCTTGTCTGGGTTCAGCTTGAGGTGGTTGGAGGACATCCACTGTGAGATGTCAGCCAGGCATGCAGTGATGCGCTCTTCCACCTGAGTGGCAGAGGGGGGGAAGGATAGGAACAGTTGTGTGTCATCGGCGTAGCAGTGATAGGATATATTGTGAGCAGAGATGATAGTGCCAAGGGATTTAGTGTACAGTGAGAAAAGGAGGGGACCAAGTACAGATCCCTGTGGGACCCCAGTTTGGAGGGTTCGGGGGGATGATAACAGACCTTTCCAGGAAACCTGGTAGGTCTGATCGGTGAGGTAGGAGGAGAACCACTTTAGTGCCGTTCCACCGATGCCTAGCTCCGCTAGGGTGTCTAGGAGCAGCTGGTGGTTCACTGTGTCAAATGCTGCTGATAGGTCTAGGAGAATCAGTACTGCAGAGTGGGAAGCAGCTTGGGCAGCATGCAGTGCTTCTGTGACTGCCAGCAGGGCAGTTTCTGTGGAGTGGGCTTTCTTGAATCCGGACTGGTTGGGATCCAGCAGGTTGTTCTGTGAGAGATGGAGAGAAAGCTGGTTTGGAGACAACACGTTCAATGGTTTTAGAAATAAATGAAAGGAGTGATACCGGTCTGTAGTTCTTGACATCTGAGGGGTCAAGGGTTGGTTTTTTGAGGAGTGGTGTTACTCTGGCTGACTTGAGGGCAGATGGGACGCAGCCTGAGGTTACTGAGGTGTTGATGATGACAGCATCAGCAGTGTGTTGTTGTGTTGTGTTGTGGTGTCGCCCCCCTGTGGTCTGTGGCTGCAGTGCAGACAGCATCAGCAGTGTGTTGTGTTGTTGTGTTGTGGTGTCGCCCCCCTGTGGTGACTGGCTGCAGTGCAGACAGCATCAGCAGTGTGTTGTGTTGTTGTGTCGCCCCCCGGTGGTCTGTGGCTGCAGTGCAGACAGCATCAGCAGTGTGTTGTGTTGTGTCGTGTTGTCGCCCCCCTGTGGTGTGTGGCTGCAGTGCAGACAGCATCAGCAGTGTGTTGTGTTGTTGTTGTGTTGTGTTGTCGCCCCCCGGTGGTGACTGGCTGCAGTGCAGACAGCATCAGCAGTGTGTTGTGTTGTTGTGTCGCCCCCCGGTGGTGTGTGGCTGCAGTGCAGACAGCATCAGCAGTGTGTTGTGTTGTGGTGTCGCCCCCCTGTGGTGTGTGGCTGCAGTGCAGACAGCATCAGCAGTGTGTTGTGTTGTGTTGTGGTGTCGCCCCCCTGTGGTGACTGGCTGCAGTGCAGACAGCATCAGCAGTGTGTTGTGTTGTTGTGTCGCCCCCCGGTGGTCTGTGGCTGCAGTGCAGACAGCATCAGCAGTGTGTTGTGTTGTTGTGTTGTTGTGTCGCCCCCCGGTGGTCTGTGGCTGCAGTGCAGACAGCATCAGCAGTGTGTTGTGTTGTCGTGTCGCCCCCCTGTGGTGACTGGCTGCAGTGCAGACAGCATCAGCAGTGTGTTGTGTTGTTGTGTTGTTGTGTCGCCCCCCTGTGGTGACTGGCTGCAGTGCAGACAGCATCAGCAGTGTGTTGTGTTGTTGTGTCGCCCCCCGGTTGTCTGTGGCTGCAGTGCAGACAGCATCAGCAGTGTGTTGTGTTGTGGTGTCGCCCCCCGGTTGTCTGTGGCTGCAGTGCAGACAGCATCAGCAGTGTGTTGTGTTGTGGTGTCGCCCCCCTGTGGTCTGTGGCTGCAGTGCAGACAGCATCAGCAGTGTGTTGTGTTGTTGTGTTGTTGTGTCGCCCCCCTGTGGTGACTGGCTGCAGTGCAGACAGCATCAGCAGTGTGTTGTGTTGTTGTGTCGCCCCCCGGTTGTCTGTGGCTGCAGTGCAGACAGCATCAGCAGTGTGTTGTGTTGTGGTGTCGCCCCCCAGTGGTCTGTGGCTGCAGTGCAGACAGCATCAGCAGTGTGTTGTGTTGTGTTGTTGTGTCGCCCCCCGGTGGTGTGTGGCTGCAGTGCAGACAGCATCAGCAGTGTGTTGTGTTGTTGTGTCGCCCCCCTGTGGTGACTGGCTGCAGTGCAGACAGCATCAGCAGTGTGTTGTGTTGTTGTGTCGCCCCCCGGTGGTCTGTGGCTGCAGTGCAGACAGCATCAGCAGTGACGACGAAGAGGAGATGCGCACGCTGGGCAGCGGCAGCGGCGGCAGCACGCCCGAAGGGGGCGTGGCCACGGCCGACAGGGGCGTGGCCACGGCGGCGGCCATCTTTACGCAGCAGAGCAGCTGGGTCAGCAGGTGCAAGCGGCTGGAGCACAGATACCGCATGGTCCTAGAGCAGAAGGTATATGTGGCCTCGTGCGTGTGTGTGTGTGTGTGAGTGTGAGTGTGAGTGTGAGTGTGAGTGTGAGTGTGAGTGTGAGTGTGAGTGTGTGTGTGTGTGTGTGTGTGTGTGTGAGTGTGAGTGTGAGTGTGTGTGTGTGTGATGTAAACTACTAATCTGAATCCCCCCCCCCCCCTTTCCCCTCACTGTATATGTTTCTTTTCCCTTTTTGCTTCCTATATGATGAATTCCTGTTCTGTTCTTTAGCTACATAGAAATGTCTATTTGTACGTCTCCTTAAATGTTTTGATGAATTGAACATGGTGGACCCTGTTGTAAACAAGTGTAATGCTTAATTGGGTCGTCCACTCACAGTTTAACAGTCTGTGTATTGAGTTTGTGCTTGAAATGTACTGTAATTCTGCAAACTGTTAATACATATTTCAATCAATCAATCAAAAACTTGCGTGCGTGCGTGCGTGCGTGTGTGCGTGCGCGTGCGTGCGTGTGTGTGTGTGTGTGTGTAGGTGTACGTGGAGGAGCAGGTGTGTCTCAGAGAGGCCCAGCTGTCTGACGTGGTGTCTCTGTGTGTGTGTGTGTGTGTGTGTGTGTGTGTGTGTGTAGGTGTACCTGGAGGAGCAGGTGTGTCTCAGAGAGGCCCAGCTGTCTGTCTCTGAGTCTCTGAACAGAGATCTGCAGCGGTCGCTGAGCCACGCCCACCTGGACCACGCCCTGGAGACCCAGCAGCTGCAGCACATCGTCCGGGAGCTACACGACCAGCTGTGAGCCCGTGTGCACACGCACGCACACCACGCACGCACACCATGCACGCACGCACACACGCCACGCACGCCATGCACACACGCACGCCACGTACACACGCCACGCATGCACGCACGCACGCCACACACGCACGCCATGCACGCACGCCATGCACGCACACACGCACACACCCCACGCACGCCATGCACGCACGCCATGCACACACGCACACACACACGCCACACACGCCATGCACGCCATGCACGCCACGCACACACGCACACACGCACGCCATGCACACACGCACACACGCACGCACACACGCCATGCACACACAAACACACGCACGCACACACGCCATGCACGCCACGCACACACGCACGCACGCACGCACGCCATACACGCACACACGCACACACGCACGCCATGCACACACGATACGATGCGATATACGATACGTTACAATACAATACAATACATGGACGATATTGGTTCATTAGGGCGATGCGATGCGATTCAATCATTATAAATCGATACAGTAACTATTTAACCCATTCTGACCTGAGATCAGATTCTAGAAATGTCTATTACATCCTGACAGTTTCATTATTAATCCATTCTGACCTGAGATCAGATTCTAGAAATGTCTATTACATCCTGACAGTTTCATTATTAATCCATTCTGACCTGAGATCAGATTCTAGAAATGTCTATTACATCCTGACAGTTTCATTATTAATCCATTCTGACCTGAGATCAGATTCTAAAAGTGTCTTCGATTTTTCAAAAATAGCAGACCTACAAGCTTGTATCGCGCCACTCGGTGGCGCGCTATGAGCTTGTAGATCTGCTATGTAAGAATCTGCTAAGAAAGAAAGAATTTCGATTGGCTTTTATCGATGTGTATCTCTACACGTCATCACGCAGCACGTTTTAAACGTTTTAATAAATAAATAAAACAATCGTTTTTATGGACTTTTGATATAAAAACACACAGAAATGAGAATTGTCCCATTTTTGTTGGCATCCATTGTTAGGTATGCCAATATAATGACCACGGAGATGGTCTGAAAGTGTGAAAAACGGCTTTGTCATTTCACTGCACCTTTAAACCTCTTCTTTTTCTTTTTTTTTCTTCAAAAAATTGCACAGGGCAGAAAAACAACACTTTGTTTGTTGTTTTTCTTCTCAATTAATAATCATTTGTTTGTCCCAAAAAACTGTGTCTGACGCCATGAGTTGTCTTTGTCCGCGTCTTAAAAGCTTTTTTAAATAAATACTTGCGTGCGTGCGTGTGCGTGCGTGCGTGCGTGCGTGCGTGCGTGCGTGCGTGCGTGCGTGCGTGCGTGCGTGCGTGCGTGCGCGCGTGCGTGTGTGCGTGTGCGTGTGCGTGTGCGTGTGCGCGTGTGCGTGCGTGCATGCGTGCGTGTGTGCGTGCGTGTGTGCGCACGTGTGTGTGTGCGCGTGTGTGCGTGCGCGTGTGTGCGTGTGCGTGTGTGCGTGCATGTGCATCCAGGACGGTTCTGAAGAACAACGACGCGCGCTCCAGACAGGAACTGACAGCTCATCTGACCAATCAGTGGCCTTCGCCGTGCGCCCCGGGCGCCAACGCCGTCGCCATGGATACGCTACTGTACAGGAAGTGGGACGAGTACGTACAGTAGGCCAACAGGACGTACAGTAGGTACAGTAGGCCAGTGGTGTAGTGCTGTGACCAACACAGCGTTCCCCGGGTCTAACATGGACGTAACATGAAGCCTGTCAGTCCTTGAATTGTAAGTCGCCATATTTCTAGATCCGTTTGGGCCCAGCTGGCCCATTGGCTGGCTCCGTTTGGGCCCAGCTGGCCCATTGGCTGGCCCAGACAACGAGGCGGGACTTCCCCCCCCCCCCCCCCCCCTTCTTCTCCGTTGGTTTTTATTTTGACTCGAGTGGGTGGGGAATCCCGATCATAGACTGTAACGGTAGCCACGCCCCTCAGAACATACGCGACTTTATGGTCATTTTTTTTATAAATGGGACCATAATTTTCCAAAAAGAATATTATGACATGAGAAATGAGACTTTAAACTAGTGACTGGAAGCAGAAAGTATTCATGACCATGTTTATTAAGGTAATACAGTCTAGGTGAAGTTGGGCCCAAATACATGGATCTCTATGGAGCTATGGGGTTTTTTGAGCCCAATGACAGCGCCACAACAGGCCATTATATGAACTTTCAGGAAATCCCGATTTCCTTATAGTGGCTTCACAAAATATCTGTCTGACTGCCCCCCTGGTTAAATATCTGTCTGACTGCCCCCCTGGTTAAATATCTGTCTGACTGCCCCCCTGGTTAAATATCTGTCTGACTGCCCCCCTGGTTAAATATCTGTCTGACTGCCCCCCTGGTTAAATATCTGTCTGACTGCCCCCCTGGTTAAATATCTGTCTGACTGCCCCCCTGGTTAAATATCTGTCTGACTGCCCCCCTGGTTAAATATCTGTCTGACTGCCCCCCTGGTTAAATATCTGTCTGACTGCCCCCTGGTTAAATATCTGTCTGACTGCCCCCCTGGTTAAATATCTGTCTGACTGCCCCCCTGGTTAAATATCTGTCTGACTGCCCCCCTGGTTAAATATCTGTCTGACTGCCCCCCTGGTTAAATATCTGTCTGACTGCCCCCCTGGTTAAATATCTGTCTGACTGCCCCCCTGGTTAAATATCTGTCTGACTGCCCCCCTGACTGCCACCGAGTGGCGCGCTATGAGCTTGTAGGTCTGCTATTTTTGAAAAATCGAAGAACGACTGACATTTTTAGAATATGATCTCAGGTCAGAATGGGTTAATCAGACCAGTGTGTGTCCAGTGGAAAACCTCGTATGAATCTGATCTCAGGTCAGAATGGGTTAATGAGGTCAGATCAACATACAATAATGGAATGTCAGCTCAACGGGTCAGCTCCATATATGGAGATGTAAGGGTTTGAGGTCAGATGTAGAGTCGCTGGCCAATATTGATGACATCAGAGATGTCATCAATCAGGGCGTTCCCATATATGGGCTTAATATTGACGAGGGATCTCCATCCCTGATGATGTCACGTGATGTCACAAGCAGTGTTGTTTTCGTCGACTAAAACTAAGACGAAATAGGTTTGAAGAAAACTAAATGAAAACTAAGCTACGATGACTAAAACTAAGACAAAAAATACTGACAATTTCGTCAACAAATAAAAACTAGACTACAATGTTAGGAAGGGACTAGTGGACAAGAGATCCAGTATAAGTCATTGTACACTTTGTTGCATGCTGGAAATAGCCGATCTACAAGCTCACAATGCGACGCGTTGTGAACTTGTAGATCGGCTATTTTCAGCAAGTGTAAAACTAAAAACAGTCATTACGACGGCATCAAGGCCCGCCAAAATACATTTTAGTCGACTAAATCACCTGTAGATTTAGTCGACTAAAATCTTATGACATTTAGTCGACTAAAACTAGACTAACACCAAGACATTCCAGGTGACTAAAATGTGACTAAAACTAAATGAAGTTTCAGTCCAAAGACTAATGACTAAAACTAAAATAAAATAATAGGCAAAAACAACAGTGGTCACAAGGAGACTAACCGACTGACAGGACATTCATGTTTTCATAGTAAACATGATTAAAAAAACATATCCATAATGTCAAAACCTCCGCAGTGAGAAGACCTTCAGCGCTAAATGTCGCTCAACAGAGAAATGACGATAATAAAACCCTCCATAACCCTTCATAAAACCCTGGCTCCATATACCAACACTATGCTCTCGTAAACCTGATAAATATCATACGATACAGTATATATACACGGGGCGGCGGTGGCTCAGGGGTAGAGTGGCTGGATGGTAACCGTAAGGTTGCCAGTTCGAACCCTGTGGGCTCCCCCAGAGTTACTGTCAAAGTGTCCTTGAGCAAGACACTGAACCCCTAATTGCTCCCGATGTGCTAGTTGGTGCCTTGCATGGTTTCCGCTGCCATCGGTGTATGAATGTGTGTGTGAATGGGTGAATGTAATGCACCATCTATGTAAAGGTGTGTGAATGGGTGAATGTAATGCACAATCTATGTAAAGGTGTGTGAATGTGTGTGAATGGGTGAATGTAATGCACCATCTATGTAAAGGTGTATGAATGGGTGGAATGTAATGCACAATCTCTGTAAAGGTGTATGAATGTGTGTGTGAATGGGTGAATGTAATGCACCATCTATGTAAAGGTGTATGAATGGGTGAATGTAATGCACAATCTATGTAAAGGTGTGTGAATGTGTGTGAATGGGTGAATGTAATGCACAATCTATGTAAAGGTGTATGAATGTGTGTGAATGGGTGAATGTAATGCACAATATATGTAAAGGTGTGTGAATGTGTGTGTGAATGGGTGAATGTAATGCACCATCTATGTAAAGGTGTATGAATGGGTGAATGTAATGCACAATCTATGTAAAGGTGTGTGAATGTGTGTGAATGGGTGAATGTAATGCACCATCTATGTAAAGGTGTATGAATGGGTGAATGTAATGCACAATCTCTGTAAAGGTGTATGAATGTGTGTGTGAATGGGTGAATGTAATGCACAATCTATGTAAAGGTGTGTGAATGTGTGTGTGAATGGGTGAATGTAATGCACCATCTATGTAAAGGTGTATGAATGTGTGTGTGAATGGGTGAATGTAATGCACCATCTATGTAAAGGTGTATGAATGTGTGTGTGAATGGGTGAATGTAATGCACCATCTATGTAAAGGTGTGAATGTGTGTGTGAATGGGTGAATGTAATGCACCATCTATGTAAAGGTGTATGAATGTGTGTGTGAATGGGTGAATGTAATGCACCATCTATGTAAAGGTGTATGAATGTGTGTGAATGGGTGAATGTAATGCACAATCTATGTAAAGGTGTGTGAATGGGTGAATGTAATGCACAATCTATGTAAAGGTGTGTGAATGGGTGAATGTAATGCACCATCTATGTAAAGGTGTGTGAATGGGTGAATGTAATGCACCATCTATGTAAAGGTGTGTGAATGGGTGAATGTAATGCACCATCTATGTAAAGGTGTGTGAATGGGTGAATGTAATGCACCATCTATGTAAAGGTGTGTGAATGGGTGTGTGTGAATGGGTGAATGTAATGCACAATCTATGTAAAGGTGTGTGAATGGGTGTGTGTGAATGGGTGAATGTAATGCACCATCTATGTAAAGGTGTGTGAATGTGTGTGTGAATGGGTGAATGCAATGCACCATCTATGTAAAGGTGTATGAATGTGTGTGTGAATGGGTGAATGTAATGCACAATCTATGTAAAGGTGTGTGAATGTGTGTGTGAATGGGTGAATGTAACGCACCATCTCTGTAAAGGTGTGTGAATGGGTGAATGTAATGCACAATCTATGTAAATGTGTGTGAATGGGTGAATGTAATGCACCATCTCTGTAAAGGTGTGTGAATGGGTGAATGTAACGCACCATCTCTGTAAAGGTGTGTGAATGGGTGAATGTAACGCACCATCTCTGTAAAGGTGGGTGAATGTAATGCACAGTCTATGTAAAGCGCCTTGGATAAAGGCGCTATATAAATGCACCATTTACCATTTATATAAGCTCTGACTGGGCGTTATAATGACATACTGAAGACTCTGAGCTCTGAGGAAGATGTGATGACGGACGGTCTAAATACAGATCCTGGAAACTGAAGGAAAATCTCGTACGTTACAATTTGAATTGTAGATTGAGCTGATATGGAGATAAAAAATACTAGATATCGCCCCCAATGAGGGATGAACAGCACCTTACACACATGCACTTTGAAAGCATGAGCACGTTTTCCTGCCTATGTTGTCTGCTCCTTTTACCTTCTTAAAGGACCACTTCACCACTTTTCAATGTATCTTCATATAATAGGTCCTCAATAATAATCATGAAAAAATGGCACGATTTCTTCCTACTCAGTCTGTGTCTCATAGGAGGGCTGTGGGCAGTTCAGAAACCGTCTTCCAGTGACATCATCATCATTAGGCAGATTTTTTTTTAAACAAGATTTTTTTACAAAAATATTTAGATTTTCATTATCGTGAGAACGATGGCTTCCATTTTCACATTGCAACTTTTCAGGACTATAGAAAACCTGCAGTTTCTATTAGCTTGTATTCCCCATCGATGATGTCACTGGAAGACGGTTTTCTGAACTGCCCACAGCCCTGCTATGAGACACAGACCGAGTAGAAAGAAATTGCACCATTCCTTCATGATTATTAGTGAGGACCTACTATATGAAGATAGGTTGAAAATTGGTGAAGTGGTCCTTTAATGTTTTTTTTAATAAGGCCCTGCCTCTTTTTAATGTGTCTATTGTTTTTAAATGTGAAGTACCATGAGCCATGGAGAACGCTATTTTGCTCCCCTGTATGCCCCAGTGTATAATGGAAGTAACAATAAATATGATTGATTGATTGATTGATTGATTGATTGATTGATTGAGCTTAAAGGAGAATTCCATGCTAGAATGCTTTCTTATCTTTCTTACCTTTCTTTGTAGTCGTTACGTCCCCACCAAAGAGGTCCAGGTGTTTTTTTGTGCAAAAACTCCTTATTGGCTATTTTCCCTACCATAAGCCCTCAATGAATTGCATTGCATTGAATGGGAATTTAATGGGGCTATGGGGTGTTGTGCTAATTCACTTATTTCCATCGAAAGAAGTAGTAAAGTGTGCCGCTTGGGATATTATTTACATTATGAAGAGAGGATGTATACAAAGAAATTATAATTTTGAGCGATGGAAATAAGCAAATTAGCATAACACCCCATAGCCCCATTCAATTCCCATTCAATTCAATGCAATTCATGTAGGGCTTAAGGTAGGGGAAATAGCCAATAAGGAGCTTTTGCACAAAATAACACCTGGACCTCTTTGGTGGGGACATAACAACTACAAAGAAAGCCTTTTATTATGGAATTCTCCTTTAAAGCTAGGTCACTCCAGCTAGCTAAATAGCTACTAGACTTCACAAGGTTCTTCTCATCTTTTCACATTCCACAATATTTGCTGTGTCAGTTCATGAAGAAACCCATATCGGCAACACGCAAGCAGATGGACCCAAATACTGTAAAAACTTGACTGTAACCAAATTATTATGGAAAATGATATCAACTCCTACAGAAATGAATGACTTTAATTGCATTGTTCCATAATTAATATACTGGTAGAACTTAAGAGGGACACAGGACATGGGGAAAATAGGATAATTGATTGTGTTTGTTTTGTATAAGGGATGTGAAAAGTTACTGTACATTGCTTTTCTAAATAAAGTAAACAATTAAAAAAATTACCGTAACTATTTAAAATGTGTTTTTCAAAATGGTATTAAAAAAATATAATATTGCAATTATACAACAGTTACCCTTAACACTACTATTTCCTTAATGACAGATGTAGTCACTATACGACCACAAATGTCCCAAGAAACTAGCTAGCCTAGCCACCCAGTCTGCTAGCGCTCTGGGAGAACAGAGCAGCTGAATTCTTTGTTTTGATTCGGTGGTGAACGGTGCTCGTTTGAACCACGGCTAGAAGGCTGTTTCAACCAATCAGATTGCTTCCTCGAAACGACCCGTTTCATAATTGTATGTATTTGATGAAGCTTTTCCACGGACAGCGGACATATTGATGGTTCTCGCTCGGCATCAATGGTGCGTATCTGTCCGTCCTGTGGTCGGTAGGTAAGTATGTGTCTCATTAAAGACGCCCGGGGTTATTTAAGCCACTACATTAT
This sequence comes from Protomyctophum parallelum, assembly GCF_964188405.1. Lineage (NCBI taxonomy): Eukaryota > Metazoa > Chordata > Actinopteri > Myctophiformes > Myctophidae > Protomyctophum > Protomyctophum parallelum. Next base: position 1,350,322 of record NC_139698.1, on the reverse strand, counting down.
AGCGCCCAGTCGATTTATAAACACGGACCACTTTTACCGAGGGACTGGATGTTGTCGTGTGAATGTGTGTGTGTAGCAGCTAAAATTAGCCACGCCACTTCAAAGTCGATCGACAACAACGGGAGGTAAGAATAAATCTATCGCGACTAGCGACTGCGGAGGGCCGTCTAACACAGGATATTTTGTCATAATTAGACGGGATCATTAATGGTGCGTACGTCTGTCCTGTGGTCTGTCCGTAGGTGAGGAGGTGTCTCCGTCTCTCAGAGGACTGTGTGGCTCGCTGACGCGGGGTCATACCTATGTTCCCTCAGCCCTATGTTCCCTCAGCCCTGAGGTGCGCTGCGGGTCGGGAGAGGGTTGCGGTTAGGTTTAGGTGTCTGCCCCGGGGGAGGTTAGGGTTAGGGTGAGGGAGGAGGTAGGTTGTCGTAGGCTGAGGGAACATAGAGCTGAGGGAACATAGGTACGGTCCCGCTGACGCCGGTGGCCAGCTACAAGTCACTGGTCAGCCTCAGGTCCAGTCCCACTCCCACCACCGAGGAGATGAGCAGCCCAGGCCTGAGACCCTCCTAAAGACAACACCACCACCGAGGAGATGAAGACTCCAGACCTCAGCCCCTCCTAAAGACAACACCACCACCGAGGAGATGAACAGCCCAGGCCTCAGCCCGTCCTAAAGACACCACCACCACAGAGGAGATGAACAGCCCAGGCCTCAGCCCGTCCTAAAGACAACACCACCACCGAGGAGATGAGCAGCCCAGACCTCAGCCCGTCCTAAAGACAACACCACCACCGAGGAGATGAAGACTCCAGGCCTCAGCCCCTCCTGAAGACAACACCACCACAGAGGAGATGAAGACTCCAGGCCTCAGCCCCTTCTAAAGACAACACCACCACAGAGGAGATGAAGACTCCAGGCCTCAGCCCCTTCTAAAGACAACACCACCACAGAGGAGATGAAGACTCCAGGCCTCAGCCCCTCCTAAAGACAACACCACCACCGAGGAGATGAAGACTCCAGGCCTCAGCCCCTCCTAAAGACAACACCACCACCGAGGAGATGAAGACTCCAGGCCTCAGCCCCTCCTACTAGCTGCTATAGTTGATGCATTCGGCCCATATGTTACGGACCACGGTCCTTTTGATTATTTGTTTAAAGGTATATTCAGTGATTTTACTCAAAAAACCTTAGGTTTCGTTTTTGGCTGTGGGACCCAGCCTTTCGTCCAATCAGGATAGAGAGTCAAAAACGAAACCTAAGGTTTTTTGACCCCCAGGGGTTAACTGGGGACAGGGAGGAACTCCTTATATGGTCAGCACACTCTATAGTAGGGAGGATTATCACAACAAAACAAAAAAAGAAGTGATATTTGAATTAAGTGAAATCACTGAATATACCTTTAAGTATAATTATTATTTATGGTGGCTATTAAATTAGGATAATAATTATAAGTTTGGTATTTGTTATTATGTTTTATGGCATGTGACAAGTTGTATATTTATTTTGCTACAGTACTCAAGTGAATTGACACACATGGCTCTGAGTGACAGGTCCCTGATTGGACCTGCCCCCCTCTGGTCCTTATTGGTTCTCCCTGACAACACCAGTTTCCTGTTGGCTGGGCACTCTTCCTGTCTCTGTATAAAGGCTCAGTTGAACTCTTGCTCTGGAGCGGACGACAGCATTCAGCAGCAGAGAATCCTGTCTCTGTATAAAGGCTCAGTTGAACTCTTGCTCTGGAGGGGACGACAGCATTCAGCAGCAGAGAATCGATCCCTCTTGTCCTCTCTTGTGCCTGCCTTATTATTTTGTTTGTTTTGTTTCTGGTTCGTTATGCCGTAAGTTATGATTTGCTTTGTTTAGCCCAGTTTTGTTTGAAGTAATCTTTAAGTTGCCTGTGAGTCTGTAAACTATTATTCATCCTTGTTAAATAAGAAGCCTGGTTCCTACCTCCACCATGTAGGGGTGCCAGGTCTTTCTTTTGTTAACTTATTGTAATTTTGGTTAGTTAGGGTAGTTAGGGATTTAGAATTGTGATTTTGTTTAACATTCTGTCAGGGCCTTTAGGTAGGGGTAAACTTTAGATTTCTAGTTAGATTCGTTTTGTTAGAATAGCACCTGCACTCTGAAGCTAAACATGTGGGAAGTTGTGAACCAAAAATGTAACATTATCTCTGCTTTTGAACAAAAAGAACGACCACCAATAAATTGAAGTTCTTTTTCACCCTGTCTCCTCTCAAATTGTGTCATGTCCCTAACCCATGTCGTCACAGTGTAACTCTAACCCTAACCCATGTCGTTACAGTGTAACCCTAACCCATGTCGTCACAGTGTAACCCTAACCCTAACCCATGTCGTTACAGTGTAACCCTAACCCATGTCGTTACAGTGTAACCCTAACCCATGTCGTCACAGTGTAACCCTAACCCATGTCGTTACAGTGTAACCCTAACCCATGTCGTTACAGTGTAACCCTAACCCATGTCGTCACAGTGTAACCCTAACCCATGTCGTCACAGTGTAACCCTAACCCATGTCGTTACAGTGTAACCCTAACCCTAACCCATGTCGTTACAGTGTAACCCTAACCCATGTCGTCACAGTGTAACCCTAACCCATGTCGTTACAGTGTAACTCTAACCCATGTCGTCACAGTGTAACCCTAACCCATGTCGTCACAGTGTAACCCTAACCCATGTCGTTACAGTGTAACCCTAACCCATGTCGTTACAGTGTAACTCTAACCCATGTCGTCACAGTGTAACCCTAACCCTAACCCATGTCGTCACAGTGTAACCCTAACCCATGTCGTCACAGTGTAACCCTAACCCATGTCGTTACAGTGTAACCCTAACCCATGTCGTTACAGTGTAACCCTAACCCATGTCGTTACAGTGTAACCCTAACCCATGTCGTTACAGTGTAACTCTAACCCATGTCGTCACAGTGTAACCCTAACCCATGTCGTTACAGTGTAACCCTAACCCATGTCGTCACAGTGTAACCCTAACCCTAACCCATGTCGTCACAGTGTAACCATAACCCATGTCGTCACAGTGTAACCCTAACCCATGTCGTTACAGTGTAACCCTAACCCATGTCGTTACAGTGTAACCCTAACCCATGTCGTTACAGTGTAACCCTAACCCATGTCGTTACAGTGTAACCCTAACCCTAACCCATGTCGTTACAGTGTAACCCTAACCCATGTCGTTACAGTGTAACCCTAACCCATGTCGTTACAGTGTAACTCTAACCCATGTCGTTACAGTGTAACCCTAACCCATGTCGTTACAGTGTAACCCTAACCCATGTCGTTACAGTGTAACTCTAACCCATGTCGTTACAGTGTAACCCTAACCCATGTCGTTACAGTGTAACCCTAACCCATGTCGTTACAGTGTAACCCTAACCCATGTCGTTACAGTGTAACTCTAACCCATGTCGTTACAGTGTAACCCTAACCCATGTCGTTACAGTGTAACTCTAACCCATGTCGTTACAGTGTAACCCTAACCCATGTCGTTACAGTGTAACCCTAACCCATGTCGTTACAGTGTAACCCTAACCCATGTCGTTACAGTGTAACTCTAACCCATGTCGTCACAGTGTAACCCTAACCCATGTCGTTACAGTGTAACCCTAACCCATGTCGTTACAGTGTAACCCTAACCCATGTCGTTACAGTGTAACCCTAACCCATGTCGTTACAGTGTAACCCTAACCCATGTCGTTACAGTGTAACCCTAACTCTAACCCATGTCGTCACAGTGTAACTCTAACCCATGTCGTCACAGTGTAACCCTAACCCATGTCGTTACAGTGTAACCCTAACCCATGTCGTTACAGTGTAACCCTAACCCATGTCGTTACAGTGTAACCCTAACCCATGTCGTCACAGTGTAACCCTAACCCATGTCGTTACAGTGTAACCCTAACCCATGTCGTCACAGTGTAACTCTAACCCATGTCGTTACAGTGTAACCCTAACCCATGTCGTCACAGTGTAACCCTAACCCTAACCCATGTCGTTACAGTGTAACCCTAACCCATGTCGTTACAGTGTAACCCTAACCCTAACCCATGTCGTTACAGTGTAACCCTAACCCATGTCGTCACAGTGTAACCCTAACCCTAACCCATGTCGTCACAGTGTAACCCTAACCCATGTCGTTACAGTGTAACCCTAACTCTAACCCATGTCGTTACAGTGTAACTCTAACCCATGTCGTCACAGTGTAACCCTAACCCATGTCGTCACAGTGTAACCCTAACCCATGTCGTTACAGTGTAACCCTAACCCATGTCGTTACAGTGTAACCCTAACCCATGTCGTTACAGTGTAACCCTAACCCATGTCGTTACAGTGTAACCCTAACTCTAACCCATGTCGTCACAGTGTAACTCTAACCCATGTCGTCACAGTGTAACCCTAACCCATGTCGTTACAGTGTAACCCTAACCCATGTCGTTACAGTGTAACCCTAACCCATGTCGTTACAGTGTAACCCTAACCCATGTCGTCACAGTGTAACCCTAACCCATGTCGTTACAGTGTAACCCTAACCCATGTCGTCACAGTGTAACTCTAACCCATGTCGTTACAGTGTAACCCTAACCCATGTCGTCACAGTGTAACCCTAACCCTAACCCATGTCGTTACAGTGTAACTCTAACCCTAACCCATGTCGTCACAGTGTAACCCTAACCCTAACCCATGTCGTCACAGTGTAACCCTAACCCATGTCGTTACAGTGTAACCCTAACCCATGTCGTTACAGTGTAACTCTAACCCATGTCGTTACAGTGTAACTCTAACCCATGTCGTTACAGTGTAACCCTAACCCATGTCGTCACAGTGTAACTCTAACCCATGTCGTTACAGTGTAACCCTAACCCATGTCGTCACAGTGTAACCCTAACCCTAACCCATGTCGTTACAGTGTAACCCTAACCCATGTCGTTACAGTGTAACCCTAACCCTAACCCATGTCGTTACAGTGTAACCCTAACCCATGTCGTCACAGTGTAACCCTAACCCTAACCCATGTCGTCACAGTGTAACCCTAACCCATGTCGTTACAGTGTAACCCTAACTCTAACCCATGTCGTTACAGTGTAACTCTAACCCATGTCGTCACAGTGTAACCCTAACCCATGTCGTCACAGTGTAACCCTAACCCATGTCGTTACAGTGTAACCCTAACCCATGTCGTTACAGTGTAACCCTAACCCATGTCGTTACAGTGTAACCCTAACCCATGTCGTTACAGTGTAACCCTAACTCTAACCCATGTCGTCACAGTGTAACTCTAACCCATGTCGTCACAGTGTAACCCTAACCCATGTCGTTACAGTGTAACCCTAACCCATGTCGTTACAGTGTAACCCTAACCCATGTCGTTACAGTGTAACCCTAACCCATGTCGTCACAGTGTAACCCTAACCCATGTCGTTACAGTGTAACCCTAACCCATGTCGTCACAGTGTAACTCTAACCCATGTCGTTACAGTGTAACCCTAACCCATGTCGTCACAGTGTAACCCTAACCCTAACCCATGTCGTTACAGTGTAACTCTAACCCTAACCCATGTCGTCACAGTGTAACCCTAACCCTAACCCATGTCGTCACAGTGTAACCCTAACCCATGTCGTTACAGTGTAACCCTAACCCATGTCGTTACAGTGTAACCCTAACCCATGTCGTTACAGTGTAACTCTAACCCATGTCGTTACAGTGTAACCCTAACCCATGTCGTTACAGTGTAACTCTAACCCATGTCGTTACAGTGTAACCCTAACCCATGTCGTTACAGTGTAACCCTAACCCATGTCGTTACAGTGTAACCCTAACCCATGTCGTTACAGTGTAACTCTAACCCATGTCGTCACAGTGTAACCCTAACCCATGTCGTCACAGTGTAACCCTAACCCATGTCGTTACAGTGTAACCCTAACCCATGTCGTTACAGTGTAACCCTAACCCATGTCGTCACAGTGTAACCCTAACCCATGTCGTTACAGTGTAACCCTAACCCATGTCGTTACAGTGTAACCCTAACCCATGTCGTTACAGTGTAACCCTAACTCTAACCCATGTCGTTACAGTGTAACTCTAACCCATGTCGTCACAGTGTAACCCTAACCCATGTCGTCACAGTGTAACCCTAACCCATGTCGTTACAGTGTAACCCTAACCCATGTCGTTACAGTGTAACCCTAACCCATGTCGTTACAGTGTAACCCTAACCCATGTCGTTACAGTGTAACCCTAACCCATGTCGTTACAGTGTAACCCTAACCCATGTCGTTACAGTGTAACCCTAACTCTAACCCATGTCGTCACAGTGTAACTCTAACCCATGTCGTCACAGTGTAACCCTAACCCATGTCGTTACAGTGTAACCCTAACCCATGTCGTTACAGTGTAACCCTAACCCATGTCGTTACAGTGTAACCCTAACCCATGTCGTCACAGTGTAACCCTAACCCATGTCGTTACAGTGTAACCCTAACCCATGTCGTCACAGTGTAACTCTAACCCATGTCGTTACAGTGTAACCCTAACCCATGTCGTCACAGTGTAACCCTAACCCTAACCCATGTCGTTACAGTGTAACCCTAACCCATGTCGTTACAGTGTAACCCTAACCCTAACCCATGTCGTTACAGTGTAACCCTAACCCATGTCGTCACAGTGTAACCCTAACCCTAACCCATGTCGTCACAGTGTAACCCTAACCCATGTCGTTACAGTGTAACCCTAACTCTAACCCATGTCGTTACAGTGTAACTCTAACCCATGTCGTCACAGTGTAACCCTAACCCATGTCGTCACAGTGTAACCCTAACCCATGTCGTTACAGTGTAACCCTAACCCATGTCGTTACAGTGTAACCCTAACCCATGTCGTTACAGTGTAACCCTAACCCATGTCGTTACAGTGTAACCCTAACTCTAACCCATGTCGTCACAGTGTAACTCTAACCCATGTCGTCACAGTGTAACCCTAACCCATGTCGTTACAGTGTAACCCTAACCCATGTCGTTACAGTGTAACCCTAACCCATGTCGTTACAGTGTAACCCTAACCCATGTCGTCACAGTGTAACCCTAACCCATGTCGTTACAGTGTAACCCTAACCCATGTCGTCACAGTGTAACTCTAACCCATGTCGTTACAGTGTAACCCTAACCCATGTCGTCACAGTGTAACCCTAACCCTAACCCATGTCGTTACAGTGTAACTCTAACCCTAACCCATGTCGTCACAGTGTAACCCTAACCCTAACCCATGTCGTCACAGTGTAACCCTAACCCATGTCGTTACAGTGTAACCCTAACCCATGTCGTTACAGTGTAACTCTAACCCATGTCGTTACAGTGTAACCCTAACTCATGTCGTCACAGTGTAACCCTAACCCATGTCGTTACAGTGTAACCCTAACCCTAACCCATGTCGTCACAGTGTAACCCTAACCCATGTCGTTACAGTGTAACCCTAACTCTAACCCATGTCGTTACAGTGTAACTCTAACCCATGTCGTCACAGTGTAACCCTAACCCATGTCGTCACAGTGTAACCCTAACCCATGTCGTTACAGTGTAACCCTAACCCATGTCGTTACAGTGTAACCCTAACCCATGTCGTTACAGTGTAACCCTAACCCATGTCGTTACAGTGTAACCCTAACCCATGTCGTTACAGTGTAACCCTAACTCTAACCCATGTCGTTACAGTGTAACCCTAACCCATGTCGTTACAGTGTAACCCTAACCCTAACCCATGTCGTTACAGTGTAACCCTAACCCATGTCGTTACAGTGTAACCCTAACTCTAACCCATGTCGTTACAGTGTAACTCTAACCCATGTCGTCACAGTGTAACCCTAACCCATGTCGTCACAGTGTAACCCTAACCCATGTCGTTACAGTGTAACCCTAACCCATGTCGTTACAGTGTAACCCTAACCCATGTCGTTACAGTGTAACCCTAACCCATGTCGTTACAGTGTAACCCTAACCCATGTCGTTACAGTGTAACCCTAACCCATGTCGTTACAGTGTAACCCTAACCCATGTCGTCACAGTGTAACCCTAACCCATGTCGTTACAGTGTAACCCTAACCCATGTCGTTACAGTGTAACCCTAACCCATGTCGTTACAGTGTAACCCTAACCCATGTCGTTACAGTGTAACCCTAACTCTAACCCATGTCGTCACAGTGTAACTCTAACCCATGTCGTCACAGTGTAACCCTAACCCATGTCGTTACAGTGTAACCCTAACCCATGTCGTTACAGTGTAACCCTAACCCATGTCGTTACAGTGTAACCCTAACCCATGTCGTCACAGTGTAACCCTAACCCATGTCGTTACAGTGTAACCCTAACCCATGTCGTTACAGTGTAACCATAACCCATGTCGTCACAGTGTAACCCTAACCCATGTCGTTACAGTGTAACCCTAACCCATGTCGTCACAGTGTAACTCTAACCCATGTCGTTACAGTGTAACCCTAACCCATGTCGTCACAGTGTAACTCTAACCCTAACCCATGTCGTTACAGTGTAACTCTAACCCTAACCCATGTCGTCACAGTGTAACCCTAACCCTAACCCATGTCGTTACAGTGTAACCCTAACCCATGTCGTCACAGTGTAACCCTAACCCATGTCGTTACAGTGTAACCCTAACCCATGTCGTTACAGTGTAACCCTAACCCTAACCCATGTCGTTACAGTGTAACCCTAACCCATGTCGTTACAGTGTAACTCTAACCCATGTCGTTACAGTGTAACCCTAACCCTAACCCATGTCGTCACAGTGTAACCCTAACCCATGTCGTTACAGTGTAACTCTAACCCATGTCGTTACAGTGTAACCCTAACCCATGTCGTTACAGTGTAACCCTAACCCTAACCCATGTCGTTACAGTGTAACCCTAACCCATGTCGTTACAGTGTAACCATAACCCATGTCGTTACAGTGTAACCATAACCCATGTCGTCACAGTGTAACCCTAACCCATGTCGTTACAGTGTAACCATAACCCATGTCGTTACAGTGTAACCCTAACCCATGTCGTTACAGTGTAACCCTAACCCATGTCGTTACAGTGTAACCATAACCCATGTCGTCACAGTGTAACCATAACCCATGTCGTTACAGTGTAACCCTAACCCATGTCGTTACAGTGTAACCCTAACCCATGTCGTTACAGTGTAACCCTAACCCTAACCCATGTCGTTACAGTGTAACCCTAACCCTAACCCATGTCGTTACAGTGTAACTCTAACCCATGTCGTAACAGTGTAACTCTAACCCATGTCGTTACAGTGTAACCCTAACCCATGTCGTCACAGTGTAACCCTAACCCATGTCGTTACAGTGTAACTCTAACCCATGTCGTCACAGTGTAACCCTAACCCATGTCGTTACAGTGTAACCCTAACCCTAACCCATGTCGTCACAGTGTAACCCTAACCCATGTCGTTACAGTGTAACCCTAACCCTAACCCATGTCGTAACAGTGTAACCCTAACCCATGTCGTCACAGTGTAACCCTAACCCATGTCGTCACAGTGTAACCCTAACCCATGTCGTTACAGTGTAACCCTAACCCATGTCGTTACAGTGTAACCCTAACCCATGTCGTCACAGTGTAACCCTAACCCATGTCGTTACAGTGTAACCCTAACCCATGTCGTTACAGTGTAACCCTAACCCATGTCGTTACAGTGTAACCCTAACCCATGTCGTCACAGTGTAACCCTAACCCATGTCGTTACAGTGTAACCCTAACCCATGTCGTTACAGTGTAACCCTAACCCATGTCGTCACAGTGTAACCCTAACCCATGTCGTTACAGTGTAACCCTAACCCATGTCGTTACAGTGTAACTCTAACCCATGTCGTTACAGTGTAACCCTAACCCATGTCGTCACAGTGTAACCCTAACCCATGTCGTCACAGTGTAACTCTAACCCATGTCGTTACAGTGTAACCCTAACTCTAACCCATGTCGTCACAGTGTAACCCTAACCCATGTCGTTACAGTGTAACCCTAACCCATGTCGTTACAGTGTAACCCTAACCCTAACCCATGTCGTTACAGTGTAACCCTAACCCATGTCGTTACAGTGTAACCCTAACCCATGTCGTTACAGTGTAACCCTAACCCATGTCGTTACAGTGTAACCCTAACCCATGTCGTCACAGTGTAACCCTAACCCATGTCGTCACAGTGTAACCCTAACCCTAACCCATGTCGTTACAGTGTAACCCTAACCCATGTCGTCACAGTGTAACCCTAACCCATGTCGTTACAGTGTAACCCTAACCCATGTCGTTACAGTGTAACTCTAACCCATGTCGTCACAGTGTAACCCTAACCCATGTCGTCACAGTGTAACTCTAACCCATGTCGTTACAGTGTAACCCTAACTCTAACCCATGTCGTCACAGTGTAACCCTAACCCATGTCGTTACAGTGTAACCCTAAGCCTAACCCATGTCGTCACAGTGTAACCCTAACCCATGTCGTTACAGTGTAACCCTAACTCTAACCCATGTCGTTACAGTGTAACCCTAACCCATGTCGTTACAGTGTAACTCTAACTCTAACCCATGTCGTTACAGTGTAACTCTAACCCATGTCGTTACAGTGTAACTCTAACCCATGTCGTTACAGTGTAACTCTAACTCCAACCCATGTCGTCACAGTGTAACTCTAACCCATGTCGTTACAGTGTAACTCTAACCCTAACCCATGTCGTTACAGTGTAACCCTAACCCATGTCGTTACAGTGTAACTCTAACTCTAACCCATGTCGTCACAGTGTAACCCTAACCCATGTCGTCACAGTGTAACCCTAACCCATGTCGTCACAGTGTAACTCTAACCCATGTCGTCACAGTGTAACCCTAACCCATGTCGTTACAGTGTAACCCTAACCCATGTCGTTACAGTGTAACTCTAACCCATGTCGTCACAGTGTAACCCTAACCCATGTCGTCACAGTGTAACCCTAACCCTAACCCATGTCGTTACAGTGTAACCCTAACCCATGTCGTTACAGTGTAACCCTAACCCTAACCCATGTCGTAACAGTGTAACCCTAACCCATGTCGTTACAGTGTAACCCTAACCCATGTCGTTACAGTGTAACCCTAACCCATGTCGTCACAGTGTAACTCTAACCCATGTCGTTACAGTGTAACCCTAACCCATGTCGTCACAGTGTAACCCTAACCCATGTCGTCACAGAGTAACTCTAACCCATGTCGTTACAGTGTAACCCTAACCCTAACCCATGTCGTCACAGTGTAACCCTAACCCATGTCGTTACAGTGTAACCCTAACTCTAACCCATGTCGTTACAGTGTAACCCTAACCCATGTCGTTACAGTGTAACTCTAACTCTAACCCATGTCGTTACAGTGTAACTCTAACCCATGTCGTTACAGTGTAACTCTAACCCATGTCGTTACAGTGTAACTCTAACTCTAACCCATGTCGTCACAGTGTAACTCTAACCCATGTCGTTACAGTGTAACTCTAACCCTAACCCATGTCGTTACAGTGTAACCCTAACCCATGTCGTTACAGTGTAACTCTAACTCTAACCCATGTCGTTACAGTGTAACCCTAACCCTAACCCATGTCGTCACAGTGTAACCCTAACCCATGTCGTCACAGTGTAACTCTAACCCATGTCGTTACAGTGTAACCCTAACCCTAACCCATGTCGTTACAGTGTAACCCTAACCCATGTCGTCACAGTGTAACCCTAACCCATGTCGTTACAGTGTAACTCTAACCCATGTCGTCACAGTGTAACCCTAACCCATGTCGTTACAGTGTAACCCTAACCCATGTCGTCACAGTGTAACTCTAACCCATGTCGTTACAGTGTAACTCTAACCCATGTCGTCACAGTGTAACCCTAACCCATGTCGTCACAGTGTAACCCTAACCCATGTCGTCACAGTGTAACCCTAACCCATGTCGTTACAGTGTAACCCTAACCCTAACCCATGTCGTTACAGTGTAACCCTAACCCTAACCCATGTCGTAACAGTGTAACCCTAACCCATGTCGTCACAGTGTAACCCTAACCCATGTCGTTACAGTGTAACCCTAACCCATGTCGTCACAGTGTAACCCTAACCCTAACCCATGTCGTTACAGTGTAACCCTAACCCATGTCGTCACAGTGTAACCCTAACTCTAACCCATGTCGTCACAGTGTAACCCTAACCCATGTCGTCACAGTGTAACTCTAACCCATGTCGTTACAGTGTAACCCTAACCCTAACCCATGTCGTCACAGTGTAACCCTAACCCATGTCGTCACAGTGTAACTCTAACCCATGTCGTTACAGTGTAACTCTAACCCATGTCGTCACAGTGTAACCCTAACCCATGTCGTCACAGTGTAACCCTAACCCATGTCGTCACAGTGTAACCCTAACCCATGTCGTTACAGTGTAACCCTAACCCTAACCCATGTCGTCACAGTGTAACCCTAACCCATGTCGTCACAGTGTAACCCTAACCCATGTCGTCACAGTGTAACTCTAACCCATGTCGTTACAGTGTAACCCTAACCCTAACCCATGTCGTTACAGTGTAACCCTAACCCTAACCCATGTCGTAACAGTGTAACCCTAACCCATGTCGTCACAGTGTAACTCTAACCCATGTCGTTACAGTGTAACCCTAACCCATGTCGTCACAGTGTAACCCTAACCCTAACCCATGTCGTCACAGTGTAACCCTAACCCATGTCGTTACAGTGTAACTCTAACCCATGTCGTCACAGTGTAACCCTAACCCATGTCGTCACAGTGTAACTCTAACCCATGTCGTTACAGTGTAACCCTAACCCATGTCGTTACAGTGTAACCCTAACCCATGTCGTCACAGTGTAACCCTAACCCATGTCGTTACAGTGTAACCCTAACCCTAACCCATGTCGTTACAGTGTAACCCTAACCCTAACCCATGTCGTTACAGTGTAACCCTAACCCATGTCGTTACAGTGTAACTCTAACTCTAACCCATGTCGTCACAGTGTAACCCTAACCCATGTCGTCACAGTGTAACTCTAACCCATGTCATCACAGTGTAACCCTAACCCATGTCGTTACAGTGTAACCCTAACCCATGTCGTCACAGTGTAACCCTAACCCATGTCGTCACAGTGTAACCCTAACCCATGTCGTCACAGTGTAACCCTAACCCATGTCGTTACAGTGTAACCCTAACTCTAACCCATGTCGTTACAGTGTAACTCTAACCCATGTCGTTACAGTGTAACCCTAACCCTAACCCATGTCGTCACAGTGTAACTCTAACCCATGTCGTTACAGTGTAACCCTAACCCTAACCCATGTCGTCACAGTGTAACCCTAACCCATGTCGTCACAGTGTAACCCTAACCCATGTCGTTACAGTGTAACCCTAACCCATGTCGTTACAGTGTAACCCTAACCCATGTCGTCACAGTGTAACCCTAACCCATGTCGTTACAGTGTAACCCTAACCCATGTCGTCACAGTGTAACCCTAACCCATGTCGTTACAGTGTAACTCTAACCCATGTCGTTACAGTGTAACCCTAACCCATGTCGTTACAGTGTAACCCTAACTCTAACCCATGTCGTTACAGTGTAACTCTAACCCATGTCGTTACAGTGTAACCCTAACCCTAACCCATGTCGTCACAGTGTAACTCTAACCCATGTCGTTACAGTGTAACCCTAACCCATGTCGTCACAGTGTAACCCTAACCCATGTCGTCACAGTGTAACCCTAACCCATGTCGTTACAGTGTAACCCTAACCCATGTCGTCACAGTGTAACCCTAACCCTAACCCATGTCGTTACAGTGTAACCCTAACCCATGTCGTCACAGTGTAACCCTAACCCATGTCGTTACAGTGTAACTCTAACCCTAACCCATGTTGTTACAGTGTAACCCTAACCCATGTTGTTACAGTGTAACCCTAACCCTAACCCATGTCTGTACGGCAGTTCTGTAAAAAAAACAAAAAAACAAGAATGACTCGGTCATAACTGCCAGGTGCAACGAGCCCTTGTAGCGCACGTTTTGGTTCGTTTACGACGTTCTTCTGTTGGTTCACTCACTGTGTTTTGTCACGGCTTTCCTGCTAGCTCCAGTTAGCTCATATAGCATTAGCTTCTGCTGCCAGCCGCTCAGCGTTGTGGCGTTCATATATATTTTTTGTTGCTTTTTCTGCCTTTATTGATAGGTTGAAAGTAGACTGACAGGAAATGGGGAGAGATATAAGGGGGGGGGGGGGGGGGGGGGACCCGCGGCACACCGTCAGGCTGTCTCAGTAGCCATGGTGCCCATCCGGCCAGACCATGGGTTTTTAATTGTGCCGTTCAGACTATGGGTTTTATGGGTAAAGTCTCCCATTGGCTTAGAGGCTGCCTAGAGGCAGTGAATCATGAAAAAAAAGTGCCCTTTACGCTCGTCAGTAGTGGTGCGTGCAAATGTAGTCCAGGCGCTTTGCAAGCAACTGGCAAAAGAATGAAGAAATAAGAAAGGTTTCATAGTGGGAGACGTGACTTAAATTCATTGGAATTATGTTCTATAAAGGCAGCGTCCAATCACTGAGAGCAGGAGGCGGGTTCAACCAATCGGAGCACACCGGGCTGTGAAACATGACATTCAAATCACCGGCGAAACCGTGTTCTCCCGGCTGGCTGAGACAACGACAGAACATCGCCCAACGAAGATACAGGAATGAAGACAGAACATCCGTGGTCCGTGGCTCAGATGGGTCTGAGAGGCTAAATGTCATCAGATGGTGGTCCGTGGCTCAGATGGGTCTGAGAGGCTAAATGTCATCAGATGGTGGTCCGTGGCTCAGATGGGTCTGAGAGGCTAAATGTCATCAGATGGTGGTCCGTGGCTCAGATGGGTCTGAGAGGCTAAATGTCATCAGATGGTGGTCCGTGGCTCAGATGGGTCTGAGAGGCTAAATGTCATCAGATGGTGGTCCGTGGCTCAGATGGGTCTGAGAGGCTAAATGTCATCAAATGGTGGTCCGTGGCTCAGATGGGCCTGAGAGGCTAAATGTCATCAGATGGTGGTCCGTGGCTCAGATGGGTCTGAGAGGCTAAATGTCATCAGATGGTGGTCCGTGGCTCAGATGGGTCTGAGAGGCTAAATGTCATCAGATGGTGGTCCGTGGCTCAGATGGGTCTGAGAGGCTAAATGTCATCAGATGGTGGTCCGTGGCTCAGATGGGTCTGAGAGGCTAAATGTCATCAGATGGTGGTCCGTGGCTCAGATGGGTCTGAGAGGCTAAATGTCATCAGATGGTGGTCCGTGGCTCAGATGGGTCTGAGAGGCTAAATGTCATCAGATGGTGGTCCGTGGCTCAGATGGGTCTGAGAGGCTAAATGTCATCAGATGGTGGTCCGTGGCTCAGATGGGTCTGAGAGGCTAAATGTCATCAGATGGTGGTCCGTGGCTCAGATGGGTCTGAGAGGCTAAATGTCATCAAATGGTGGTCCGTGGCTCAGATGGCGAATAAATAAATAATGGACCTTGAATGATGTGAAAAGGTTTGAAAACCCACTGTTGATTATAGTGTTGTGTAAAAGGCATAAATAATAATAATAATAATAATAATAATAAACACTTCTTACACCACTGTAAAAGCTGTTACACAATTAAAACAATAATAAAGACAAAGCACCTTTTTTTAGAACAAATATTCAATTTAATTTCTTTGATTAAACATAATATTTCTTTCTGTATTTCTTGATCACATTTGTCTCCAAACAGAAGTATCTCTTTTACAACAGAGGATCTCAAAGTGAGGTCTTTTCTTTTACAAAATGCACCGAGGTGTTCAAAACAACATGCATCAAAATATCATCTAATAATAATAATAATAATAGCTCAAATTTATATAGCGCTTTTCTAAATACCCAAAGCGCTTTACATACTGTAGGAACACTAGGAACAGACTTTAATAAGAAAAAAACAAAGCCAAACATAACAGATACAACAACAGCACAGGGTTAAAAAGATAAAAGGATAAACGAGGCCTCAGCTGGGGTCGGGTGTTGTGACGCGTAGTGAGCTTGTAGATCTGCTATTTTCAGCATGCAAAATCTGCCATTACGACGAAAGCAAGACCCGCCAAAATGCATGTTTGTTGACTAAATCAGCTGTAGATTTAGTCGACTAAAATCATATGATATTTACCTAAAACTAGACTATCACTAAAACATTTCTTTTTCAAAAGATTAAAACTAAAATTCAAAATAAATTGAATGTCTAAATCAGCACTGACGTACGAATACACATGTACACACGCGTGTGCGCACGCACACGCACGCACACACACACACACGCACCACTGAATGGACGCTGTTACAGTGAGGTACCAACTATCTCCATTATGCTACAGTACTACATGTAGCTCCTCCTCCTCGATGTGACTGTGATGATATTACAGGTTATGCAGAGGAAGGCGGACAGTGTTTTCTCCTGTGCGTGCCTGTGTGTGCAGGCTCGCGTGCGTGCGTGCGTGCGTGTCGTGCGTGCGTGCGTGCGTGCGTGTCGTGGTGTGAGTGGGTGATTGTGACAGGGGGGAGGACCAGGAAAAGACGCAGCCTCGCCGGATTGGTGCACAGAGGAAGAGGCCAAGTTTAAAGGGCTGTCAGAGAGGCGGCGACAGCGAACCCGTGCCTTCCTGGCTCCCAACCCGTCCGATCCGCTGTTAGCTCTATAGCCATTTGTACATTGTGCAGCCTGAACGGAGAGCTAGCTAAATGTAACCTGTGCCGCTTGATTCAGAATGTAACTGACAGATCACAGCCCGACTTGAACACGGCCTCCTGCCAAGTTCTACTTCGCTAGGCGAGGGTTCTCAGCTAACGGTAAGGGAGGGGGGGGCTGATCTTTTGTTTTCCCGTTTATATATTGTTTTCTGACAGGGAGGTTAGCGCTTGTGTTTTGTTTGGGGTTCATTTGAGGCAAGTATTCACTTTTCCGTTCTAGTTTGTTTTAACCCATTCTGAACGGGAACCCATTTTGGTGTCAGCATCATGTTATGCTTTAGCTATTGAAAAATAGCAGATCTACAAGCTCATAGCGCGCCACTCGGTGGCGCGCTATGAGCTTGTAGATCTGCAATTTTTTTGAAAAATTAAAGAATGACTGACATTTTTAGAATCTGATCTCAGGTCAGAATGGGTTAATCAGACCAGTGTGTGTCCAGTGGAAACCTCATATGAATCTGATCTCAGGTCAGAATGGGGTTAATCAGACCAGTGTGTGTCCAGTGGAAACCTCGTATGAATCTGATCTCAGGTCAGAATGGGTTAATCAGACCAGTGTGTGTCCAGTGGAAACCTCATATGAATCTGATCTCAGGTAAGAATGGGTTCATCAGACCAGTGTGTGTCCAGTGGAAACCTCGTATGAATCTGATCTCGGGTCAGAATGGGTTCATCAGACCAGTGTGTGTCCAGTGGAAACCTTGTATGAATCTGATCTCAGGTCAGAATGGGTTAATCAGACCAGTGTGTGTCCAGTGGAAACCTCGTATGAATCTGATCTCAGGTCAGAATGGGTCAATCAGACCAGTGTGTGTCCAGTGGAAACCTCGTATGAATCTGATATCAGGTCAGAATGGGTTATTGTTCATAGAGAGGTTCACTCACAGAGACACTGAACCCCCCCCCCCCCACTCAGAACCCAACATAGAGAGGTTCTCTCACAGAGACACTGAACCCCCCCCCCCCCACTCAGAACCCAACATAGAGAGGTTCTCTCACAGAGACACTGAACCCCCCCACACCCCCGACACCCTGAACCCAACATAGAGAGGTTCTCTCACAGAGACACTGAACCCCCCAGCCACACACAGAACCCAACATAGAGTGGTCCAGTGAAGGTGGAGTGGAAGGTGTGCAGGTGTGTGAGTGAGTCAGAGGACACTGCGTAGAAGGACACAGTGCCAGCAGCATGGTCTACATAAACTGCTACTCTGTCGGAGTAGGAGGAGCCTCTGACAGGGAGGACAGTGTGCTTCTTATTGTGCTTCACAGTGTAGCGTTTATCAACACCATTACAGATCAGACTCCATGAAAGGTCATTGTATCCAAACTCACTGTCATCACCCCGTTTGCTGATATGTCTGTGCGTCACTGCTGCCTCAACATGTCCACTACACTGTACCTCACTGTAACAGCGTCCACTCAGTGGTTCCTTACACATCACCTGAGGGTAGGTCATAAATCTGTCTGCATGAGGAGGATAGTTCTGATCCCGTTTCACCCGTTCCACCTTCCTGTTGTTCTCAGACAGAGAGAGGTCTCTGAATGCTGTGTTTGGATCCAGAGTGAGTTCACACACATCTGATGAGAACAACACACAATACAGCACCAGTTTACAATCACACATCATAATAATAATAATAATAATAATAATAATAACGATGTTGACACTGTGTGTGTGTGTGTGTGTGTGTGTGTGTGTGTGTGTGTGTGTGTGTGTGTGTGTGCGTGCGTGTGTGCCTGACCACCGCCTGCCCCGCCCAGGGGGGCAGTCAGCCAGATATTTCGTGAAGCCTCATTTGAAATCGGTAGTTCATATAATGGCCTGTTGTGGCGCTGGACTGGACCCAAAAAGCCCCATAGCTCCATAGAGGCCCATGTATTTTGGCCCAACTTCACCTAGACTGTATTACCTTAATAAACATGGTCATGAATACTTTCTTCTTCCAGTCACTAGTTTAAAGTCTCATTTCTAATGTCATAATATTCTTTTTGGAAAATTATGGTCCCATTAATTAAAAAAATTACCATAAAGTCGCGTATGTTCTGAGGGGCGTGGCTACCGTTACAGTCTATGATCGGGATTCCCCTCCCACTCAAGAGTCTTCTCCTCCCACTCGAGTCAAAATAAAAACCAACGGAGAAGAAGGGGGGAAGTCCCGCCTCGTTGTCTGGGCAGCCAATGACCAGCTGGTACAAAACGGAGCCAGCCAATGGCCAGCTGGTACCAAAAGATGGCGACTTACATCAGGAATTAGCATATCATTACAGGCTTCATTTTACGTTCATGTTAGACCCGGGGAACGCTTTGTCCATATTTTTTACAGTCTATGGCCCCGCCAAGTCCTCTACAGCCGACTGCACGATGCAAAGCGTGCCCCTGGTGGACAAAAGAGGCGCTACAAGGACTGTGTACTGCGTCTGTGTGCTTGTGTGTGTGTGTGCGCGCGTGTGTGTGTGTGTGTGTGTGCGTGTGTGTGTCTGTGTGTGTGTGTGTGTGTGTGTGTGTGTGTGTGTGTGTGTGTGTGTGTGTGTGTGTGTGTGTGTGTGTGTGTGTGTGTGTGTCTGTGCGTGCGTGCGTGCGTGCATTCATGCGTGCGCGTGTGTATCATTTTAGTCAACTACATCTACAGTAGATTTGCCTCTAAGGCGTCATAATGCCTGAATTTGGTTGCATGCATGTGTTGTGTGTGTGTGTGCATGGTGTGTGTATATGCGTGCGTGCGTGCGCATGTGTGTGTATGCGCACACGTCTGTATCATTTTAGTCGACTAAATCTACTGCTGATTTGCCTCTAAGGCGTCATAATGCATGACTTTGGTTGCGTGCATGTCTTGTGTGTGTGTGTGTGTGTTGTGTGTGCAGTGTGTGCAGTGTGCACCTGTCTGTGTGTGTATGTGTGTGTGCGTATGCATGTGTGCGTGTGCACGCGAGCGTCTGTGTGTGTGTGTGTATTTGCTTCTGGGGGTCTGTGTAATTTCCGTGTATTTTCAGATGGGGGTCGACGGCCAATTTCTGATAATTTGTGGGGTCCTTTTATATTCGATGTTTTATAACATCCTGCATTGTTCTTAAAGACGTAGTGAAATGAAAAGTATGTTTTTGTTCACACTTTTAGATAATATTTGTGGTCCTATGGTCCTGTAGGCCTACCTATAACAATGTTATTTGTTTTTTTTGCTATTTTCTTTCTTCGTGAAAACGGGTGCAAATCTTTTATAAATCTTCTTTCACAGTGACCGTTTTTAACTCAAATCTTTGCTTCTGGGGGTCCATGGAACAACTTATTTTCAGATGGGGGCTGACGGCCGATTACATACCGGTACATTTTATATTTATATATTCCATGTTTTATAATATCCTGACCTACATTGTTCCTAAAGACCTGCAGTAGTGAAATGAAAAATACCTTTTTACGGTCCCTGGAACAACATATTCTCAGATTTTTTACTTATTTTTAGAGGGCTAATTTGCCCTATAGTGACTGCTGTCTGTCTGTCAGACCGGCATGTAGTCGGGGGGGGGGGGGGATTTCACCCAGATTGGACTCCCCCCCCGCACGCGCACACACACACACACCCTCACACACACACACACACACACACTCACACTCACACACACACACACACACACACACACACACACACACACACACACACACACACACACACACACACACCAAACAACGTCACCGTCAAGTTCACAGAGATGGCCATGAATTCCCACGTAACGTGGGAATCCTCGTAAATGCCTGTCCGCTCACGCAACGCTCACGTAACATCAATTATCAATTATCAATCAATCAATTATGAGCGTAAACGCCGTTGTGAATGAGGACCATAGTGCGGCACAGAGTGCTGCGCTACGAGCTTGTAGATCTGCTATTTATTTATTTTATCGTGAAAACGTATGCAAATCCTTTTAAACTCAAATATTGGCTTCTGGGGGTCCGTGTAACAACATATTTTCAGATGGGGGTCGACGGCCAATTTCTGATACTGTTGTAAGGAGATGTATAGAGTCAGTAAAACACTGTTGTAAGGAGATGTATAGAGTCAGTAAAACACTGTTGTAAGGAGATGTATAGAGTCAGTAAAACATTGCATGTCTCTCAGTGCAGTGACATTCTGGGATTATTTGCCATAATCATATTAAGAAATATATAATGTTGGTCTAAATACAACGATGAGCGTTGGGGGTACATCAGCTAGGCCAGGAGGTAACAGGGGGTTCACGGCCTAAAATGTTTGGGGACCGCTGGCCTACACGTTATGGTTATTATCATCTTTTTTCAGTTCATAATGTCACATACTGATGTGGATATGACCCCCCCCCCCCCCCCCCCCCCCCAATACAAATTAACGGCTACGATAACCTTAATAACAGTACAGTAATAATGAATGAAACAGAATATAAACTTACTCATCATGCTCTTCTTCACTCCTGGTATCAGCATGCAGACTCCACCGTGCTCCACACTGGAGTTGGAGGAGAGACAAAGTCAATATTCTCTATGATAATATAAACTATGATTTTACACCATTAAACATTAAATAATACAGAACAGCATCACAGAATGATTGAGAACATTGTTCTGACCAAAATGTTGTCACGCACGCACGCACGCACGCACGCACGCACAGACCAAGTATCTCGTACCTAAGAGCGTCCAGTCTGTAGCGTGGATCCTTCACAACAGCAGAGAGCATCGCTTCGCCTGATTCTCCTGGATGATTGAAGGTCAAGTCCAACTCTCTCAAATGGGAAGGGTTGGAGTGCAGAGCTGAGGTCAGAGAAGAACAGCCTTTCTCTGTGACCAGACATCCTGACAAACTGCGCACGCACGCACGCACGCACGCACACACACACACACACACACACACACACACACACACACACACACACACACACACACACACACACACACACACACACACACACACACACACACACACACACACACACACACACACAGAGAGAGTTTCACAATGTTATATTTTGTCCCATTGATTTTAAAAACGTTTTGTTTTATTTTAACACAGTTGAACCCAGTTTCAGGCATACTGACTTGAGAGTCTCCAACATGCAGTGTGGGCTCCCCAGTCCCTCAGCAAGAAGGCTGACTCCAGAGTCCTGAAGGTCATTATTGCTCAGGTCAACTTTTCTCAGGCTAGAGCTGGAGCTGATAGCTGACGATAACTCCTGACAGCATCTCTCCGACAGGTTGCAGCCACTCAGCCTGAAGAAACAATAGTGGTAAAGCATTTAGTCATTAGACTTCTGGAAAATGAAGATCATATAATAAAATAAATAGCACACACACACACACACACACACAGAGAGAGAGTTTCACAATGTTATATTTTGTCCCATTGATTTTAAAAACGTTTTGTTTTATTTTAACACAGTTGAACCCAGTTTCAGGCATACTGACTTGAGAGTCTCCAACATGCAGGGACTCCCCAGTCCCTCAGCCAGGAGGGAGTCCTGAAGGTCATTATTGCTCAGGTCAATTTCTCTCAGGCTAGAGCTGGAGCTGAGAGCTGACGATAACTCCTGACAGCATCTCTTCGACAGGTTGCAGCCACTCAGCCTGAAGAAACAATAGTGGTGCATGTATTAGATTTTATGTTAAATAAAGATCAAATAATATTTGAAATGTATCCAGTTATCAGTGAACCTACAGAGCTTTCTTGGAGGCTTTGAGCACGGGCAGCAACCCCAGAAGAGCCTCCTCTGAAGCAGAGTATTTCTTCAGGTCAAACACGTCCAGCTCCCTTCCTGAAGACAGCAACACGAAGACCATAGCTGACCACTGAGCAGGAGAGATCTTGTCTGTGGAGAGACGTCCTGACGTCAGGTACTGTTGGATGTCGTCCTCCAGAGAATGATCATTCAGCTCATTCAGACAGTGGAACAGATTGATGCTTCTCTCTGGAGATGGATTCTTTTTGATCTTCTCCTTGATGTATTTGATGGTTTTGATGGTCTGGAAGCTTTTCCCTTTTTGTATGAGCTTTTGTATGACCTTCTGATTGGTGTCCAAAGAGAAGCCCATCAGGAAACGCAGGAACAAGTCCAGGTGTCCATTTGGACTCCTTAAGGCCTCGTCTACAGCACTTTGGTAGAGGTGATGAATCTTGGTTTTGAAAACCTTTCCAAATGAGGAGGTTGAGAGTAGGTTGTCACCAGTGTTGATGAAAGTGATGAAGACGTGGAGGGCAGCCAGAAACTCCTGAACACTCAGATGGACAAAGGAGAACATCTTGTCCCTTGTTCCGCGAACCTCTCCAAACAGTTCTGCGTACACTGCTGCGTCGCTGATATCAATGCCAGACGCTGTCAGGTGTTCTTCCTCGAAGATCAGGTCGCCTTTCATCAGCCCTTTAAAAGCCAGTTCCCCCAGAGAGAGAATGACATCATACTGTTTCCTGCCAGGAAACTTGGTATTCTTGAGTAAGGACTGGATCTCAATGAAGTGGGAGTACATGGCGCCCTGGCTCTTTGGCAGCTCTCCTTTCTTCCTCACAATTTTTTCCATAACGTTAGAAGTGATCCAACAGAAGGCCGGGAGGTGGCACATGATGTGGACGCTTTGGGACTTCTCGATGTGACAGTAGATTTGTTTGGCCAGCTGCTCATCATCAGGGAACCTCTTGAAGAAGTACTCCTTCTTCTGAGGGTCTCTGAACCCTCTCACCTCTGTCACCCTGTCAACAGAAGGGATCTGGCCGGCGGCTGCAGGTCGTGAGGTTATCCAGAATTTGGCATTTGGAAGCAAGTTCCCCCTGATGAGGTTTATCAGGAGAACGTGCACTGTTGTTGGCTTCATCGGATCAGTCCATTTCACAGTGTTCAGGAAATCTAGAGCTGGCCTCGATTCATCAAGCCCATCCAGGATGAACAGAATGCTGCACTGTTGGAAGGTGCAGATATTTATCTTCTTGGTTTCACTGAAGAAGTGATGAAGAAGTCCCTCCATGCTGTACTTGTTCTCCTTCTTCTCTTCTTCTCTCTTCATCTCCAAATTCAACTCTCGGAAAGTGAATGGAAACACAAAGTCGACATGCTGGTTGGCTTTGCCTTCTGCCCAGTTCTGAGTGAACTTCTGAACTTGTACTGATTTACCAATGCCGGCCCCTCCCTTCATCATCACTGTTTTGATGGGATCACTTTGTCCAGGTGAAGGTTCCACTATGTCATCCATGTTGATTGGTGTTTCTGGTCCAGCTGTTTGGCTGTATGCCAATTCAATCTGCTTGATCTCATGTTCTTTATTGACCTGTCCACTGCCTCCCACTGTGTTGTAGACCTCTGTGATCATGTCACTCGCAACTGGGTTTGTTTCATCTTTTGAGCTCCAGTGATTCAAACGCTGATTCTTCTGCCTCATATTAAACTTGAGCTCTTGTTTACACAGATCAAGAGTTTCTAAATGACCAAAGACAAGATGACATCATTAAGCATGTGTTATAGAATGACATCGTTATAGATGAAGGTGGGGAAGGTGTACTGCTGTACTTGGAGATACAAAGGTAGAGAACCCGATCTAAGTTTCTTTACTCACCCTTGCTAGCCAAGTCTTGTGATGGAAGTTTAGGTCCTGAATAAGGAGAGGAGGATAATGAAGTGAAACGTTAGTTTGTCTATTGTCTATTGTCATTATACGTTAGCATGTATTGATGCTCTATTGTCATTATCTAAGTAACAACATTCATGCAATGGATTGCTGTGTAGTAGTAGTAGTAGTAATGCAGTAGTGTATTTTACAGTGTACCTTGCTGTGTAGCAATACAGTAGTGTATTTTACAGTGTACCTTGCTGTGTAGTAGTACAGTAGTATATTTTACAGTGTACCTTGCTGTGTAGTAGCAGTACAGTATTATATTTTACAGTGTACCTGGCTGTGTAGTAATACAGTAGTATATTTTACAGTGTACCTGGCTGTGTAGCAGTACAGTAGTATATTTTACAGTGTACCTTGCTGTGTAGTAGCAGTACAGTATTATATTTTACAGTGTACCTGGCTGTGTAGTAATACAGTAGTATATTTTACAGTGTACCTTGCTGTGTAGTAGTACAGTAGTATATTTTACAGTGTACCTGGCTGTGTAGCAGTACAGTAGTATATTTTACAGTGTACCTGGCTGTGTAGTAATACATTAGTATATTTTACAGTGTACCTTGCTGTGTAGTAGTACAGTAGTATATTTTACAGTGTACCTGGCTGTGTAGTAATACAGTAGTATATTTTACAGTGTACCTGGCTGTGTAGCAGTGGTGACAGTGATGATGACTGAACCACTGATGTTACATCCAGATAAAACAGGAGAAACCACTGCACTTCCACCATGTGCTTCATTAATGGCTCCAGCAGGGGGCACTGGAGGAGCTGCACAATAGAAAGAAACATATTAGTGTTACACTCAGAGAGAGAGAGAGAGAGAGAGAGAGAGAGAGAGAGAGAGAGAGAGAGAGAGAGAGAGATAGCGTGATTATAATATTACATGATTAACATGTTTAAAACAATGTGTTGGCTGCCAATAATATGATGATGACACCTTAACTCATTGACTGCTGGAGTAAATACAGAAATAATCTGTTACTGTTTAACTCATTTACGTCCAGATTGTTTCATGACTCACCCTCGTTAGCCTTGTTAGTCGAGTCTTGTGATGGAGGATCAGCTCCTGCATAAGGAGAGGAGGATGAAGTGTGAGTGGACATGGTAAATGCATAAGGAGGATAAATGCATAAGGAGAGGAGGATGAAGTGTGAGTGGACATGGTAAATGGTAACTGCTGTATTTATATAGCGCCTTTATGATTGTGCATTACATTCATCCATTCACACTGCGATGGTGGAGGAAACCATGCAAGGCACCAACCTGCACATTGGGAGCAATTAGCCCTTCGCTAAACCCAAAAGCGGTTGTCCAATGCCAATCCAAATCCAATTTTCCGTCACATCATAGCTGTCAGTGTTATTTTTCATGGCTGTGTTGTTGAACACACACAGCTTAACGTCATGGCTGTGTTGTTGAACACACACACAGCTTAACGTCATGGCTGTGTTGTTGAACACACACACACACAGCTTAACGTCATGGCTGTGTTGTTGAACACACACAGCTTAACGTCATGGCTGTGTTGTTGAACACACACACAGCTTAACGTCATGTCTGTGTTGTTGAACACATACACAGCTTAACGTCATGGCTGTGTTGTTGAACACACACACACACACACAGCTTAACGTCATGGCTGTGTTGTTGAACACACACACAGCTTAACGTCATGTCTGTGTTGTTGAACACACACACAGCTTAACGTCATGGCTGTGTTGTTGAACACACACACACAGCTTAACGTCATGGCTGTGTTGTTGAACACACACACACAGCTTAACGTCATGGCTGTGTTGTTGAACACACACACAGCTTAACGTCATGGCTGTGTTGTTGAACACACACACAGCTTAACGTCATGGCTGTGTTGTTTAACACACACACACAGCTTAACGTCATGGCTGTGTTGTTGAACACACACACACAGCTTAACGTCATGGCTGTGTTGTTGAACACACACACAGCTTAACATCATGGCTGTGTTGTTTAACACACACACAGCTTAACGTCATGGCTGTGTTGTTGAACACACACACAGCTTAACGTCATGGCTGTGTTGTTGAACACACACACAGCTTAACATCATGGCTGTGTTGTTGAACACACACACACACACAGCTTAACGTCATGGCTGTGTTGTTGAACACACACACAGCTTAACGTCATGGCTGTGTTGTTGAACACACACACAGCTTAACGTCATGGCTGTGTTGTTGAACACACACACAGCTTAACGTCATGGCTGTGTTGTTGAACACACACACACACAGCTTAACGTCATGGCTGTGTTGTTGAACACACACACAGCTTAACGTCATGGCTGTGTTGTTGAACACACACACAGCTTAACGTCATGGCTGTGTTGTTGAACACACACACAGCTTAACGTCATGGCTGTGTTGTTGAACACACACACACAGCTTAACGTCATGGCTGTGTTGTTGAACACACACACAGCTTAACGTCATGGCTGTGTTGTTGAACACACACAGCTTAACGTCATGGCTGTGTTGTTGAACACACACAGCTTAACGTCAGGAAAGTTACACGACTGACCAACCCAGGTGATAATAATAATAATAATAATAATAATAATAATAATAATAATAATAATAATAATAATAATAATAATAATAATAATAATAATAATAATAATACTAATGACCGTACTCTGACCTGATGAAAACTCCCGTCAGACGGTTGTTAAAGTCGATTGTTGGATACTGTTTATTTTCCTCGTATTTCTAGTTTCCTAAAATAATATCATACACATTTGTCCAGTGCATAGCCTACTGTAGGCCTGGTTGACTAGATTTAGAAGACATGTGTCCAGTGCATAGCCTACTGCAGGCCTGGTAGACTAGATTTAGAAGACATTTGTCCAGTGCATAGCCTACTGCAGGCCTGGTTGACTAGATTTAGAAGACATGTGTCCAGTGCATAGCCTACTGCAGGCCTGGTAGACTAGATTTAGAAGACATGTGTCCAGTGCATAGCCTACTGCAGGCCTGGTCGACTAGATTTAGAAGACATGTGTCCAGTGCATAGCCTACTGCAGGCCTGGTTGACTAGATTTAGAAGACATGTGTCCAGTGCATAGCCTACTGCAGGCCTGGTAGACTAGATTTAGAAGACATGTGTCCAGTGCATAGCCTACTGCAGGCCTGGTAGACTAGATTTAGAAGACATGTGTCCAGTGCATAGCCTACTGCAGGCCTGGTTGACTAGATTTAGAAGACATGTGTCCAGTGCATAGCCTACTGCAGGCCTGGTAGACTAGATTTAGAAATATTTTGAAGCTCTTGCTGCTGAAAATATATTATTTATATGGAGAAATGCAATCATTTAACATGCATCTCTGTGGGGGAGAAGGACAGCTTGTCCTGTCTCCTCGCTGCTAACGTGCCTATTGGACAAGGACGGGTTGGGGAGGGACTTAGCGAACGGCTAATTAGGGGTTCAGAGTCTTGCTCAAGGACACTTCGACACTAACTCTGGGGGAGCCCACAGGGATCGAACTGGCAACCTCACGCTTCCCAAGTGGCCACTCTACCCCTGAGCCACTGCCACCCCTTAAATAAATGAATGAATGAATGAATGAATGAATGAATGAATGAATGAATGAATGAATGAATGAATGATCTTACCAAGGTCCACCAGTATGTGGGGTTGGTGTTCCATGAGGGCATCATAAAATGCTGCCCGGGCGTTGGTTCCTCCTGGAACTACTGTTGATGTGAACAGAGTCCTCATTTTTTCCATGGTTGTCTTCTCGGCATGAATCTCGCTGTAGATCTCAGGGTGGACCAAGCTGTCTCCTAGACTGTCTACTACAGCCATGACTGCGGACACCCTTTGGGTCAACTTTGCCCTGTGCTGCATCACGAACTGTGCTGTTTGCAAGAGAGAAAAAGAGTGGATGAAATTAGAGAATGAAAAACAAAGCTCTCTGCATCTCCATATGCCCCACATACAAAGTAATGTAACATATTGTACAACCCTACTGTACAGCCCTGGTAAACAGAAGGTAGCACCAGCTACCAACCTACTCACCGGTCACCTCGGACACTGAAATAAAAGACTCACCTTTTCTGGATTTTTCTGCATCCATTGCTTCTGAAGTCAAGTCGTCATCAGCATCCTGTTGGATACAGTCATGTTATTTCAATCATAACAATACAGAGTGATGATCGTAATATGGTAATAAATATCTATATCAGTCAATGTGGAAACAATTAGTAGGATAATATATATTTCCATTCCGTCTAACTCTACTACATATATGGTCTAACTCTACTGCAAAGCACAGGGAGAACATCACATCTAATTCATTGTGTTGCCATGAAGACTAATCCCACCGAGACAAACGTTTAATAAGAATTGGGATAAATTAATGATTGATTGAATAATTAATGAACAGATTGGATAATTACAGTATACATTTCAAGCACAACTTAATACAAAACTGTTAACTGTGGTCGACGATCATAAAGCATTACACTTGTTTACAATGGGGTCCACCATGTTCAATTCGTCATAACATTTAGAGACGCACAAATAAACTGTGTAAAGCTGTGAGTGCATTAGTAACCAACAGTACCGTGGTCTGTGGACCTGATGCTGATGCTGATTGGTCCATTGTGGGTTTGATTGATGCCTCGGAGTGGAGCGACAGCAGCTAGCACTGAAGAACCTGGAAGCAGTGTTGGGAAAGGTCTTTATTTAAGAACCTGGATGCAGTGTTGGGAAAGGTCTTTATTTAAGAACCTGGATGCAGTGTTGGGAAAGGTCTTTATTTAAGAACCTGGATGCAGTGTTGGGAAAGGTCTTTATTTAAGAACCTGGATGCAGTGTTGGGAAAGGTCTTTATTTAAGAACCTGGATGCAGTGTTGGGAAAGGTCTTTATTTAAGAACCTGGATGCAGTGTTGGGAAAGGTCTTTATTTAAGAACCTGGATGCAGTGTTGGGAAAGGTCTTTATTTAAGAACCTGGATGCAGTGTTGGGAAAGGTCTTTATTTAAGAACCTGGATGCAGTGTTGGGAAAGGTCTTTATTTAAGAACCTGGATGCAGTGTTGGGAAAGGTCTTTATTTAAGAACCTGGATGCAGTGTTGGGAAAGGTCTTTATTTAAGAACATGGATGCAGTGTTGGGAAAGGTATTCATTTAAGAACCTGGATGCAGTGTTGGGAAAGGTCTTTATTTAAGAACCTGGATGCAGTGTTGGGAAAGGTATTCATTTAAGAACCTGGATGCAGTGTTGGGAAAGGTCTTCATTTAAGAACCTGGATGCAGTGTTGGGAAAGGTCTTTTTTTAAGTGGTGCAACCAGGTTCAAGTTCACGTTCAGGTTTATTTGTCATGTGTAGACACAGAGTATGAATACAATGACAATTATTTTGCTCAGAGCACTCTCAGTCTTACATACACAGGACATAAACAAACATCTATAGTGCAAGAAAAAGACAAAAAAAAACAGAAAAAGTGCAAGTGAAGTGACAAAACAGTGCAATACAGTTCAAGGTCAGCTGTTCAGCAGCCTGACTGCCTGGGGGTAGAAACTGTTACTGAGACGGGTGGTACGAGATTTGATGCTCTGGTAGTGTTTTTTGGAAGGGAGTGGTTTGAACAGGGTATTTGCGGGGTGGCTGGTGTCTTCCATGATGTTGTGGGCTTTTTTCATACAGCGAGTAGATGTTATGGAGAATTCTGTGCTGCCGATGATTTTAGCTGCTGTTTTAATGGTCCTCTGCAACCTGTTGCAGTCCTGAGCGGTCATGTTACCGTACCACACTCTGATACAGCCAGTTAAGACACTTTCAATTATACAGCGATAAAAGTTCACTAGTCCTTTTGTACTAGAAAGTACAGTCGCTGCTGCGCCTTCTTGAGGATGTACTCGTTGTTGAGTGACCATGTGAATGTGTCTGTGATGTGTATGCCCAGGAATTTAAAGTTATCAACTATGTCGACAGATGACCCTTTGATGGAAATGGGGGTGTGGATACCTTTGGACTTCCTAAAGTCTACAATGATTTCTTTGGTCTTATTGGTGTTAAGTGAGAGGTTATTGTTATCGCACCATAGAGTTAGATCCTCTATCTCCCTCCTATAGGCCATCTCATCACCGTCGGTTATTAATCCGATCACTGTGGTATCATCCGCAAATTTAATTATGCTGTTATTCCCACATCTGGCGACACAATCAAACGTAAACAAGCTGTACAACAGAGGACTGAGGCAGCAGCCTTGGGGCGCTCCGGTTCTGGTGAGAATTGTGGATGAGCATCTCTCTGCTATGCGTACACACTGGGGCCTGGCTGGCAGAAAATCAAATAGCCAATTACAGATGGAGCTGCCCACACCAAGGCCACTGAGTTTCAACACTAATTTAGACGGTACAATAGTCAAGTCAAACTCTGTTCTCCTCCAAAGGACATTAAGGAAACAACTCCAAGATTTCCAACTCATTCATCTTTTATTTTCCAACTTTTTCATGCTGTGCAATGAATGTGGGCTTCAATTGTTGATTTGGTTGGTTTCTTATCAGTTAGGTTGAAAACCTTTGAAAACAGAGAGACAAAGAGTAACAACAATGCCAAACAACAAATGATAATTATTTTTAAACACTTTTCCATTCAATAAGTTATTTTTAACCAGTCTTGTTTTTAGGCAATAAAGTATTTTAAACAATTAAAATGTATTTTAAGTAATCCGATGCTTTATTTAAAGGACTTTTAAACTAATTTAGCAAAGTCATTTTAAGAACCATTTTAATTAAATATTTCAAATTAACCATTTAAAGTAAACACTAGATAATTAGCTGATCCTCTTTTCCAACTAGGCATTTTAAACATTTAACACGGTGAAACATGAACTGTTCATATTTTAGTTAGCATTTTAAATTCTTTAATTCTTATTTCTAACTGTGTTATTTTGTAAAGAAAACACAAATGAAAGCTTCCAATCATAACATGAAATACTGCAATGTGGTCCTTCTCCAATCCAAACTGTAGCAGTTACTAAATACATTAGCCCATTAAAGCCAGATTTTAAACACATTAAGCAGTATTTACAAATATCACTGATTAAGACAAAATAATATCACAGACCATTGGCGTCTTTGGACTTGGAACATGCCGAGTAGATCTTGCTTCTTGTCTCCGGTGTAGAGTTTGTTTGAATGCTCCCTCCAGCCTTTTCAGGTGTTCCAGCTCAGCCAAAGAGCAGCCATCTTGCTGGTGCACTCTGGGAGATGTAGTTACCAGAGTGTGATGTTGGAAGATGCCTAGCAAAACTCTCCACTTCTAAATTTCGACCCAACAACAATAGTGTTGAATGCGGAACTATAGTCTATGAACAGTAGTCTGACATAAGAGCTTTTCTTTTCTAGATGTACCAGGGCAGTGTGTAAAGGAACTATAGTCTATGAACAGTAGTCTGACATAAGAGCTTTTCTTTTCTAGATGTACCAGGGCAGTGTGTAAAGGAACTATAGTCTATGAACAGTAGTCTGACATAAGAGCTTTTCTTTTCTAGATGTACCAGGGCAGTGTGTAAAGGAACTGTAACTGTCCCAGCAATGGGATTTTCTATTTCTATTTTTCTATTCAATTTTATTACTTACCTTTCGGCAAATACAAAATGGGAACGTTTTTGGGTACACATTGTATGTGCCTACGGGAGCAATAAGTTGGCGCTGCAGCAAGAAGGCAAGAAGGCAGCGTCGTCTCTTTTTGGCATACACACGTTTCTACTGGAGAAGGGTTGACGGTTCAGTATATGTATATGTATATGGTTGACGGTTCAGTATATGTATATGTATATGTATATGTATATGGTTGACGGTTCAGTATATGCAAGAGTCAGAATAATATCCTTGGGAAGTTGGGATATCAGGTCAGACTGTATGGTGTGAGTGAGTGTAAAAAACAAAATCACAAGAAAAATATACTTTGACAAGTTGAATTGTTATTGAGAGTTTTACAAAAAAAAGAAGATATTTTCAGAACTGGTTTGGTTTGAGATATTTTGTCAATTGTATGGTTGTCTCGGTTTGGGGACATTACTTGTGCTAAATATTTAGCTCTTAAACTGAATAAGAGTAAGAGTTGATAAGACATTTTGGGTTTATTGTGAAGTGTAATCCCAAAACTGGGGATAGTACTTAATTCCCTTAAGGTGTTTCTACAAGAGGTTCTATTTATCTATTTTTATCTATTTGTCTATTTTCTATCGAACAACTTGGTTGTTGAAAAACAAGAAAAACAAAACAACAAAAGGGAAACATATAACGTGGTTCTTGAAACTATCCGTTGCTTGTTTATACACATATCCTGGGTTGTGTATTTTTCTAGACGAAGACACTTCAACTTAAAAGGACAATGTTGGATGAGGGTGTGGTTGTTCCCCCAGAGCAGGGTGTGGTTGTTCCCCCAGAGCAGAGGATGAGGGTGTGGTTGTTCCCCCAGAGAACAGGGTGTGGTTGTTCCCCCAGAGCAGAGAACAGGGTGTGGTTGTTCCCCCAGAGCAGGGTGTGGTTGTTCCCCCATGCAGGGTGTGGTTGTTCCCCCAGAACAGGGTGTGGTTGTTCCCCCAGAGCAGGGTGTGGTTGTTCCCCCAGAGCAGGGTGTGGTTGTTCCCCCATGCAGGGTGTGGTTGTTCCCCCAGAACAGGGTGTGGTTGTTCCCCCAGAGCAGGGTGTGGTTGTTCCCCCAGAGCAGGGTGTGGTTGTTCCCCCAGAGAACAGGGTGTGGTTGTTCCCCCAGAGAACAGGGTGTGGTTGTTCCCCCAGAGCAGGGTGTGGTTGTTCCCCCAGAGCAGGGTGTGGTTGTTCCCCCAGAGCAGGGTGTGGTTGTTCCCCCAGAGCAGGGTGTGGTTGTTCCCCCAGAGCAGGGTGTGGTTGTTCCCCCAGAGAACAGGGTGTGGTTGTTCCCCCAGAGCAGGGTGTGGTTGTTCCCCCAGAGCAGGGTGTGGTTGTTCCCCCAGAGCAGGGTGTGGTTGTTCCCCCAGAGCAGGGTGTGGTTGTTCCCCCAGAGCAGGGTGTGGTTGTTCCCCCAGAGCAGGGTGTGGTTGTTCCCCCAGAGCAGGGTGTGGTTGTTCCCCCAGAGCAGGGTGTGGTTGTTCCCCCAGAGCAGGGTGTGGTTGTTCCCCCAGAGAACAGGGTGTGGTTGTTCCCCCAGAGCAGGGTGTGGTTGTTCCCCCAGAGCAGGGTGTGGTTGTTCCCCCAGAGCAGGGTGTGGTTGTTCCCCCAGAGCAGGGTGTGGTTGTTCCCCCAGAACAGGGTGTGGTTGTTCCCCCAGAGCAGGGTGTGGTTGTTCCCCCAGAGCAGGGTGTGGTTGTTCCCCCAGAGAACAGGGTGTGGTTGTTCCCCCAGAGCAGGGTGTGGTTGTTCCCCCAGAGCAGGGTGTGGTTGTTCCCCCAGAGCAGGGTGTGGTTGTTCCCCCAGAGAACAGGGTGTGGTTCTTCTCACAGAGCACAGGGTGTGGTTGTTCCCCAAGAGAACAGGGAGTGGTTGTTCCCCCAGAGCAGGGTGTGGTTGTTCCCCCAGAGCAAACGCTTGCTGAAGGTGAAGAGTCAGAAAGAGGGTCAGCTAAAGAGCGCTTAAACAAAATTGAACTCCTGGCTCAGCCTGGTTTGAAAAGCGTAGAAGTTGAGCAACCAGGTAAACCTGCATTAGTCAGACGTTCAAGCAGGGAAAGACACCCAACTGAAAGAATGATTTATTAGATCAGGACAGCAGGAAGAGAGGGAGGAATTTTTTCTCTTCATACGAAAAATTCAAGTCAGAAGTGCGGTGGGTTAGACTACAGCTAAAGGAGGAATGCACACAAGCTGAATTAGATGAACATGTAGAAACTATTGAGGGTTGCAAATCGAATGTAATAAAAATGTACGAGAGTTTAAGGGCGATATCAACCCCGTCTCAAGATGCACGTAGGAACGTAGACACCTGTGTCTCGGCAGCCAATGAAATAATTTAACTTCTGCATAGGCGTTCAAAAGAAGCTGGGACGACAGAATTCGACCCAGAGGCTGCCAAGGCTGAAGTCTACAAGTTGCTGAAAAGGTCAGACGCCCGGTCAGTCTATGGCTCAACTGTTTCAAGAACTGGGCGGGGCAGTCAGCGTGAAAGCCAAGCCTCGGAGGCTGTATCAATGGAAATGGCAACGTTAGCAGCACGAGTGGCTGCAAAAAAGGCTGAATTGCACAGAGATGAGGAAATCTCAGTCGAAAAGGAGAAGTCACAAAAATTGGAGAAACAAAGAGACTTGCAAATCAAGGAGTTGGAGACACAAAGAGACTTGGAAATCATTGCAGCCGAACAGAAGTTGAGGAAACTGGAGAAACAAAGAGACCTGGAAGCTGCAGAGGCAGAATATAACTCTTATAGGGAACTAGAGCTCAAATGGAATAACGAAGGAAGGGGCTCAGAAGCAGCAGTGCAGTTCCAGCTCCCAAGTCATCCTGGCGAGCAACAAGCTAGCACACCTGGCGATCAAGCCTCCAAGCGCCTCCCGCCTCCTGCATCCACGGAGAATAAAGAGCCCACAATTAACAAAATTAGCTTAGTTCAAGCACTGCAGGAAACCTTGACACTGACTAGGCTTCCAGCACCAGAACCATTCGTGTTTTCTGGCAATCCGCTAAAATTCATAGAATGGCGCACCTGTTTCAAGGCCTTGATCGAATCAAGCTGCACAAAGCCAGTGCACAAGCTTTTCTACTTGAAAAAATATATCAGTGGAGAAGCACTGTGCGTACTGGAAGGCACCTTTTACAGAAACGACGAGGAAGCATATAACCAGGCTTGGGATGCCCTCGACGAACGATATGGACACCCATTCGTGGTGCAAAGGGCCTTCAGAGAGAAGATCAACAACTGGCCAAGGATTGGACCAAGGGAGCCATTTAAATTGAGGGAGTACAGCGACTTCCTGAATTCATGTAAACATGCAAAGCCCCACGTGGAGGGACTACAGGTCCTCAATGATTGTGAGCAGAATCAGAAGTTGGTTCAAAAACTTCCAGACTGGGCCACCACCCGCTGGAATCAACATGTCACTGAAGCCTTGTATGACAAAAGACCATATCCAGGGTTTCAAGTATCCGCAGACTTTGTGGCAAAGGAAGCACGAGTGGCGTGCAACCCTATTGCTTCCCTGCATGCTTTGAAGTATTGTGACGAAAAAGCGACATCTGCTTCTGGGAGGGAACCAAGTCACACAAAGGCGAGCGTCTTTGAAACATCAACAGAAGTGTCCCAGAACCCCCAAAACACTTAAAGGGAGGCTGCAAATTCCAAAGATAGACCTTCAGCAAATGCAAAAACATTAAGCTGTATTTGTTGCAAGTGTGAGAAATTTGCAGCATTGTCTCTGAAACAAAAGAAAGACTTTGTCATCGAAAATAAGATGTGCTTCGGATGCCTCCGAGTCGGCCATTTTTCCAGAGAATGTACAAAGAGGGCCACTTGCAATATTTGTAAAATAAATCATCCATCTCCGCTCCACGAAGAGGCTTCTGGCGCAAAGGAGCGGTCTGCAGACTCGACAGAACATGAGGCAACCGCTTCAACAGTCTCATGCAATGTGACCGGAGAACACGGCGATCGTACCTCAATGATTGTACCTGTGTGGCTGTCATCGGCTGATGTCACCTCCTCTGAAACCTTGGTGTATGCGCTGCTGGACACCCAGAGCAGTAACACTTTCATCGACTTGGAAACAGCAGAGAAAATCAAAGCAGAAGCACAGCCAGTCAAACTGAAACTGGCAACAATGACCGACAGGGGTTCAGTGGTCAAATGCCAAAGAGTGACTGGCCTAAGAGTCAGAGGCTACTTCTCACAAGAAATGATTGATTTACCACCTGCTTACACTCAGGAGTATATACCACTGGAACAAAACAGCATTCCCACTCGGTAAACAGCGGAGCGGTGGGCTCACCTTCACTGCATATCTGAAGAAATGCCTGAATTGTTGGACTGTCCTGTTGGTCTCCTTATTGGTTACGACTGTGCTAGGGCTCTGAAACCAAGAAGGATAATAGATGGGGAAGATCAGGAGCCAAACGCAGTCAAGACTGACCTAGGCTGGAGTGTGGTGGGATGCTCAAAGGTCAAAATAAAAAAAACATATATATGATGTGACACTTGGGTTCAATTAAGAAAGGAAAATACAGATTTATACAGCCTAAATAGCTCAGGCAGTAATCAATCACTGTATTTTGGGGGCAGTGTAACTGTCCCAGCAATGGGATTTTCTATTTCTATTTTTCTATTCTATTTTATTACTTACCTTTCGGCAAATACAAAATGGGAACGTTTTTGGGTACACATTGTATGTGCATGCCGTGTGTGGTGCCTGGTTAATGCTGTTCATATTATGACGTGTTGAGGGCGTGCAGGAAGAGCCTGTGAGTAGCATTAATGGCACCGGTCTGAGCTGGCTCAAGCAGTTCAAGCTGAGTCGCGGGGTTGAGAGGAGCTCTGCTAACGTCAGAAAGAGTGTCCTTAAATATAAATATAAGAGAATGTCGAGTAGCTCCTAAAAGAATCGGCAGAAGGCGCACACGGTACGTTGCATGTTGTTGGTTTCTGTGTTTGTAAATAAGTGTTGTAGTTCCGTCGATTGGTTGTTTGTTTGTTTAAGTTTCATTGTGTTTGTTTACCTATAAATCCGGAAGTCATGATTGACCGACAGTTACAACAAGTTACAACAAGGACATTCAAAATGCATAAAAGAATATTTATGAACAGTAGTCTGACATAAGAGCTTTTCTTTTCTAGATGTACCAGGGCAGTGTGTAAAGGAACTATAGTCTATGCACAGTAGTCTAACATAAGAGCTTTTCTTTTCTAGATGTACCAGGGCAGTGTGTAAAGGAACTATAGTCTATGAACAGTAGTCTGACATAAGAGCTTTTCTTTTCTAGATGTACCAGGGCAGTGTGTAAAGGAACTATAGTCTATGAACAGTAGTCTGACATAAGAGCTTTTCTTTTCTAGATGTACCAGGGCAGTGTATAAAGGAACTATAGTCTATGAACAGTAGTCTGACATAAGAGCTTTTCTTTTCTAGATGTACCAGGGCAGTGTATAAAGGAACTATAGTCTATGAACAGTAGTCTGACATAAGAGCTTTTCTTTTCTAGATGTACCAGGGCAGTGTGTAAAGGAACTATAGTCTATGAACAGTAGTCTGACATAAGAGCTTTTCTTTTCTAGATGTACCAGGGCAGTGAGTAAAGCGAGAGAGCTTGCGTCGTCCACAGATCTATTTGCACAGTAAGCAAACTGTAAAGGATCAATACTAGCAGGAATGATGCTCTTGATATAAGAGATAACCACTTCCTTAAGTAGCTTTGTTTGTGCCTGGGTGGCCGGCTGGGTGGCTGCCTGTGCCTGAGCACAGGCAGCCAGCCAGCCAGCCACACACATAGGTCCTAATTCATTAAAAAGAAATACGCCACCGTTACACTGTGGCGGAAACAGATATCGTATTTATCCGTCCGATCAAGCTATACGTTGAGATGACGTGCTATTCAGAGAGTGGTGTGTACCACAGGTACGCAGGCGTATCGCAGGTGTAGGTCATACTGAATGCAGCGGGTGCAAAGTGATCGGAAAAGCACCCGACAACCTCATCTGCATTGATCCACGCCCCATATCGCACCATAAAAGGCTTCAAGCATGACTCAGCAGACAGCAGTTTGTCTGAGATCCGTCTGTCAAAGAAATCACAGCCGCGGTCACTGCTATGAATATAGCCTGCTCTCTATTCATTTAATAATTCTACACATGTAGGAGCAGGACAGTTAGGGCTTTTATGTTATGTCGTTTTTGCACCATTGTATATTACCACTGTAGACTACTATATGTGTACAAACTGACATAAATCCATCAAAGCACACCAAAGGAAATAAAATGATTTCCAAGCTTACAACGGTGCGTGCTCCGCTGAAGCAATATAATTATAATGTATTTAATTAAGTTCGGGACCAAGGCGGGTGCTCACTCACAGGTAAAACATATCCGATATTTAAAATATCGGATATATGTCAATGCAAAAGTCGTCTTTTGAGAGAGAGCTAGAGAGAGAGAGAGAGAGAGAGAGAGAGAGAGGGGGCATGGGCCCTCGACACTGTTTGCGCGATAAAGAACAGTAGCCTATACATTCATAAGTGAATATATTATAGGCCTACCTCGTAGGCCTGGGATCCTCTTGTCTGAAGAAATTATAATCCAGTGAGTTTATCCAGTGAGTTAAACTATTCTGTGTGTGGCATCCATCCATGTGATCAATATCAATATACATTATTATAAAGTCTGTCCGTCATGATTGTGAACAAGCGCGAGTGGAGGTGAGCTGGCTTAAAAATATGATATGACTGGCCGACTTTCAAACACGCTGATGTCATTCATTAGGCTAATGTGGTCTTCTATTTTTTTATATATAGGGCTATATAACCCTATTCATTTTCCAATGTGAATCGGATCGGCAGCACGCTGCTGTCTGCCCCCCCCCCCCCCCCCCCCCCCACACACACACACACACACACACACACACACACACACACACACCGACAGTTAACTCAAGGAGCTCCGTAACAAAACAATTTCAATAGGCCTGCCGCCTACTGCAGGCATTACTACACTAAACAGCGTTGGATTCGTACAGTGCAGAATGCAGATAAGCCTATATGTTCTTATTATAATTGTGAGTTTGTTTTTTAACATGCAGCGCGATTCCGCGAGAGCCGATCTACAAGCTCACAACCGTTGCACTTCGAGTAGAAGGCTGCCGAGTGAGCAGCCTCAATCACGCATGATAGAAATATCCTAATGCATGCATTTAGGCATACAAGTGAAGTGCACTCGGCTTTTATATATATATATATATATATATATAGGCTATCATTTCTTTATGTGCTGATCGACCAATATGTTGGGGACACATGCCTACATATTTTATCTGAGATTTGGGAACAATTTATTGATTCAGCATGAAGACTATAAAGCCTTCTGAATAAATCTAAGTGTATGCTTGCGTAGATTTCTCCGCCACCTAAAGACGTCCCGTAGGATTTAGCGGAGTTTCCGACAAACCTACGTCAGCGTCAAGTTCACGGCCATTTCCATGAATTCCAAATTAATGTGGGAAATCCACGTAAATGCCTTTCCGCTAGCGTCACGTCATTATATCAGCGGAAACGCGTTGAAGAATCAGGACCATGGTGCTCAGACCCAGCCAGCCAGCCACACACATAGTGCTCAGACCCAGCCAGCCACACACATAGTGCTCAGACCCAGCCAGCCACACACATAGTGCTCAGACCCAGCCAGCCAGCCACACACATAGTGCTCAGACCCAGCCAGCCACACACATAGTGCTCAGACCCAGCCAGCCACACACATAGTGCTCAGACCCAGCCAGCCAGCCACACACATAGTGCTCAGACCCAGCCAGCCACACACATAGTGCTCAGACCCAGCCAGCCAGCCACACACATAGTGCTCAGACCCAGCCAGCCACACACATAGTGCTCAGACCCAGCCAGCCACACACATAGTGCTCAGACCCAGCCAGCCAGCCACACACATAGTGCTCAGACCCAGCCAGCCAGCCACACACATAGTGCTCAGACCCAGCCAGCCAGCCAGCCAGCCAGCCACACACACAGTGCACTTTTAGGGCGAGTG
>NC_139698.1:1270154-1307654 GCF_964188405.1 Protomyctophum parallelum | reverse complement strand
GACTTAGATAGCATTTGATACAGACTTATAGCATCTTATGTAGACAGCACTATAATTGCATTGTATGTAGTCATAGCACGTCATAGTACATATGTATAGCATAGTAGTATAGATGTATAGTTTATATGTATAGCTTCATTATATAGATATTCCACTGTTACTTTCTTAGCTAACGCATGTTTCTTGATAAATGCTTTTTATGTGATGTATTCCCATGCTTTTTGTTCTTGCTTAATGTAAGTCGCTCTGGATTAAGAGCGTCTGCTAAATGCCTAAATTGTAAATTGTAAATTGTACTGTGAAATATAATGAAATGTACCCATTCTACATACTGTGAAATATAAAGAAATGGACCCATTCTACATACTGTGAAATATAATGAAATGCACCCATTCTACATACTGTGAAATATAATGAAATGCACCCATTCTACATACTGTGAAATATAATGAAATGCACCCATTCTACATACTGTGAAATATAATGAAATGCACCCATTCTACATACTGTGAAATATAATGAAATGCACCCATTCTACATACAGTGAAATATAATGAAATGCACCCATTCTACATACTGTGAAATATAATGAAATG
Source organism: Protomyctophum parallelum (assembly GCF_964188405.1). Taxonomy (NCBI): domain Eukaryota; kingdom Metazoa; phylum Chordata; class Actinopteri; order Myctophiformes; family Myctophidae; genus Protomyctophum; species Protomyctophum parallelum. The sequence goes on along the minus strand of NC_139698.1, from coordinate 1,307,058 downwards.
CACCCATTCTACATACTGTGAAATGAAATATAATGAAATGCACCCATTCTACATGCTGTGAAATATAAAGAAATGCACCCATTCTACATACTGTGAAATATAATGAAATGCACCCATTCTACATACTGTGAAATATAATGAAATGCACCCATTCTACATACTGTGAAATATAATGAAATGCACCCATTCTACATACTGTGAAATATAATGAAATGTACCCATTCTACATACTGTGAAATATAATGAAATGCACCCAGTCTACATACTGTGAAATATAATGAAATGCACCCATTCTACATGCTGTGAAATATAACGAAATGCACCCATTCTACATACTGTGAAATATAATGAAATGCACCCATTCTACATACTGTGACATATAACGAAATGCACCCATTCTACATACAAAGCTCACATCACAGCTGGTCACTCGATTCCTGTAGGTTCCACACTCTATAAACATACGACGAATTAGACCGTTCCTCACCCAGGAATCAGCCCAGCTCCTAATCCAGACAACAGTCTTGTCAAAACTCGACTATTGTAACTCCCTCCTTACTGGCCTACCAGCATGTGCACTTAAGCCTCTCCAGCTGATCCAAAATGCCGCAGATCGCTTGGTCTTCAACCAGCCAAAATTCTCACATGTCTCCCCCCTGCTCCGCTCCCTCCACCTGGCTCCCGGTCGCTGCCCGCACAGAATACAAAACTCTGATGCTGGCATTCAAAGCAACCAAAAGGTATGGCTCCCCCATATCTTGCAAGTATGATTGAACCCTACAAACCTTTCCGCGCACTCAGATCAGCCAACGCAGGGAAACTGGAAGTACCCTCACTAAAAACGCCGGGAACAACGCTCCACACGTCCCAAACTCTTCTCCCTTCTGGCTCCAAAACTGTGGAATGCACTTCCCATTGCAGTCAGAACTGCAGCATCACCACCAATCTTCCGCCGTAGTCTGAAAACCCACCTTTTCAGACTCCACCATGGCCCATAGCACTTACCCCTACTCCCTTAGATAGCATTTCTGTAGACTTAGATAGCATTTGATACAGACTTGTAGCATGTTATGTAGACAGCACTATAATTGCATTGTATGTAGTCATAGCACGTCATAGTACATATGTATAGCATAGTAGTATAGTATAGTTTGTATATGTATGTATGTATGTATGTATAGTTTATATGTTATAGTGTATGTATAGCTTCATTATATAGATATTCCACTGTTACTTTCTTAGCTTACGCATGTTTCCATGATAATGTTTTTATGTGATGTATTCCCATGCTTTTTTGTTCTTGCTTAATGTAAGTCGCTCTGGATTAAGAGCGTCTGCTAAATGCCTAAATTGTAATTGTAAATTGAACGGGAACCCATTTTGGTGTTAGCATCATGTTATGCTTTAAGCTATTGAAAAAATAGCAGATCTACAAGCTCGTAGCGCGCCACCGAGTGGCGCGCTACGAGCTTGTAGGTCTGCTATTTTTGAAAAATCGAAGAACGACTGACATTTTTAGAATCTGATCTCAGGTCAGAATGGGTTAATCAGACCAGTGTGTGTCCAGTGGAAACCTCGTATGAATCTGATCTCAGGTCAGAATGGCTTAATCAGACAGTGTGTGTCCAGTGGAAACCTCGTATGAATCTGATCTCAGGTCAGAATGGTGTTAATCAGACCAGTGTGTGTCCAGTGGAAACCTCGTATGAATCTGATCTCAGGTCAGAATGGCTTAATCAGACCAGTGTGTGTCCAGTGGAAACCTCGTATGAATCTGATCTCAGGTCAGAATGGGTTAATCAGACCAGTGTGTGTCCAGTGGAAACCTCGTATGAATCTGATCTCAGGTCAGAATGGTGTTAATCAGACCAGTGTGTGTCCAGTGGAAACCTCGTATGAATCTGATCTCAGGTCAGAATGGTGTTAATCAGACCAGTGTGTGTCCAGTGGAAACCTCGTATGAATCTGATCTCAGGTCAGAATGGTGTTAATCAGACCAGTGTGTGTCCAGTGGAAACCTCGTATGAATCTGATCTCAGGTCAGAATGGGTCCACTAGTGGACCTTGTTGGTACTAGTTGATAAGATTTATTATTTTCTTTCTGATTTTATAGGCCTAAAGATCAGGTAGATTACAGTTACAGCGAGAGAGAGAGAGAGAGAGAGAACTAACCTTTTTCTCAAATTGTGCGATCGTGCTGGGGTGTGTACACACACACACACACACACACACACACACAGACACACACACACACACACACACACACACACACACACGACCTGTCGTGGGGCCCCCTGTTTTCCCCCCTCTGAGCAGCGCAGTGTCGTGCAGGCGTGCGCTCCAGAATTAGAGCAGATCTACAAGCTCACAACGCGGCGCAGCACGACGCGTTGTGAGCTTGTAGATCGGCCGCGCCACGCAGTCGAATTATACACACAATGGATGGAAAGTTGGAAACCAAACATAAACAAGCTGGACACATGTATGTATGTAGTTTAGTGCACTGCTGCTGCACAGCCGCTTTCCAGTTCCCTCACAAACAAAACGACTCGTGTGTGTGTGTGTGTGTGTGTGTGTGTGTTTGTTGCTGATTGGCTGATTGGCTGCAGGGAGTGCAGGCCATCACCAAATTAATGTGCACAGGGGATTTTGGAGCACAAGGAGATAGACATAGACAGGAATGCACTAGAAACTTACTTTTTTTGACATGCTCATATCACATTCTCGCCGAGATATATTTTCGAGTTAATAAAAAATAAAAAATTATAATAATATTTATTTTTATAAAATAATTAAAATAAAAAAAACGAATGGTTCAAACCCATTAATTAAGATTCGAGTGCCAACCCTAACGAGCGAACATTCGAACCTTGAATGTTTGGGGACAGCCTTAGTGAGCACACACACACACACACACACACACACACACCATGTAGAACTCTTTACGTCACTGACTGTCAATGTTGCACCATGACAGGAAGTACCACACACACACACACACACACACACACACGTGAGCGCACACACACACACACACACACACACACACGAACCTAACAGTAGAATATCTATATAATGAAACTATATTGTGCTATATGTCTACATAAAATGCTATATTCTAAATGACATAAGTTGAGCATTTGCATTGGCCTGTAATGTCGTAGACTGCAGTCATTCACTGACAAATTGGAGGTGAAGAAATTCAACAGAAAAAGGGAGTTATCATCTCTAGAGGGGGAAGTGCAGCGGACTGTCTGGTTGAGTCATTATTATCAGGACATTATACTTAGTGGACAATTGGTTGAGAAACAGTGGAATGTACAGTATACACATGGGAGGCATACAGTAGCAAGTGTTACAAAAGCATTCATCTTAGCCCTTAGCCCATATCCCCACCCAACACAACAGTGGTCCCCAGGTTGATTCTAAGTCAGGGTGGTGGTCCCTGGTTCACAAACAGGTGAAAACCCCAGTCGTAGAGGTCAGGACAGTTCTCTCTCTCTCTCTCTCTCTCTCTCTCTCTCTCTCTTCTCTCTCTCTCTCTCTCCTCTCTCTCTCTCTCTTCTCTCTCCTCCCTCTCTCGCTCTCCTCTCTCTCTCTCTCTCCTCTCTCTCTCTCTCTCTCTGTCTCTCTCTCTCTCTCTCTCTCTCTCTCTCTCTCTTCTCTCTCTCTCTCTCCCTCTCTCTCTCTTCTCTCTCTCTCTCTCTCTCTCTCCTCTCTGCTGTTCCTCTCTCTCTCTCTCTCTCTCTCTCTCTCTCTCTCTCTCTCTCTCTCTCTCTCTCTCTCTCTCTCTCTCTCTCTCTCTCTCTCTCTCTCTCTCTCTCTCTCTCTCTCTCTCTCTCTCTCTCTCTCAAAAGACCGTTACTCCAAAACACACCCCTTCATTACAACACTTCCTCATTACAACTGATGCTCTCTCTACTCTCTCTCTCTCCACCCCCCCCCCCTCCCCCCTCTCTCTCTCTCTTCCCCTCCCTCAGGTTGGGGGTCTGACTAGCTACTCTATAGTCAGACTAATAGTTGCCAGGTTGGGGGTCTGACTAGCTACTCTATAGTCAGACTAATAGTTGCCAGGTTGGGGGTCTGACTAGCTACTCTATAGTCAGACTAATAGTTGCCAGGTTGGGGGTCTGACTAGCTACTCTATAGTCAGACTAGTAGTTGCCAGGTTGGGGGTCTGACTAGCTACTCTATAGTCAGACTAATAGTTGCCAGGTTGGGTGTCTGACTAGCTACTCTATAGTCAGACTAATAGTTGCCAGGTTGGGGGTCTGACTAGCTACTCTATAGTCAGACTAATAGTTGCCAGGTTTGGGGTCTGACTAGCTACTCTATAGTCAGACTAGTAGTTGCCAGGTTGGGGGTCTGACTAGCTACTCTATAGTCAGACTAATAGTTGCCAGGTTGGGGGTCTGACTAGCTACTCTATAGTCAGACTAATAGTTGCCAGGTTGGGGGTCTGACTAGCTACTCTATAGTCAGACTAATAGTTGCCAGGTTGGGGGTCTGACTAGCTACTCTATAGTCAGACTAATAGTTGCCAGGTTGGGGGTCTGACTAGCTACTCTATAGTCAGACTAATAGTTGCCAGGTTGGGGGTCTGACTAGCTACTCTATAGTCAGACTAATAGTTGCCAGGTTGGGGGTCTGACTAGCTACTCTATAGTCAGACTAATAGTTGCCAGGTTTGGGGTCTGACTAGCTACTCTATAGTCAGACTAGTAGTTGCCAGGTTGGGGGTCTGACTAGCTACTCTATAGTCAGACTAATAGTTGCCAGGTTGGGGGTCTGACTAGCTACTCTATAGTCAGACTAATATTTGCCAGGTTGGGGGTCTGACTAGCTACTCTATAGTCAGACTAATAGTTGCCAGGTTGGGGGTCTGACTAGCTACTCTATAGTCAGACTAATAGTTGCCAGGTTGGGGGTCTGACTAGCTACTCTAAGGTGGAGGAACATTCTGTTTAAGCGGCCCGTGCGTGGCCGCTTCTCACCCCCAGGGTGTCGTACTGGTACTATATATCCATACGGTCATAATGTACAGCGTAATACAGTAGCAGTGAAACACTGATACTAGTTTGTGTTATTAGGCTCAGGATGGTGAATTGACATCCAGATGAAATCAAAGAGACATTTTACCTTCATAGAGGAGGCCCATCATCATGGCCCATAGCACTTATCATACGCCCTTAGATAGCATCTGACACAGACTTATAGCATGTTATGTAGACAGCACTATAATTGCATTGTATGTAGTCATAGCCAGGGCCGCTTTTAGGGTAGATCGACTGGTGCCGTCGCACTAGGCCTCGCGCATGCGAGGCCTAGTGCTATAGGCAGCGTTTTGATTTTTTTTTTTTTTTATAAATAAAAATAAACACTTTCCATCTCAGATATTTCACATGACAGATTTGAGTGCCTCCCTCCCAGCCCCAGGCTCCTCTATTCTATACTCTTCCTATAGGCTCAGCCGCTCCGTCTGCGTGAATGCGTGATCAATCAAACGTGCTGTAAACAATGTCAGGTGGTACCATGGTTCATTGCGGCAATGCGGTGTGCCAGTTTGGAGGGAATTTTGAAACAGGTAACACACAAATAATGTCGAGACAACGCGATAAATGGAGGAGATTTGCCTCAGGATCCGAAAAAGAGAAAAAAGCAAAGAAAAAGGAAGCATTCAATGCCACGCTAAGAGGTTCATTTGACAGATTCATTACGAAAATCACCGATCCGACGGTTCCGACCGAGCCCCAACCAGCCGCGGGGCCTCGTGTAGAGACAATAGGGTTGGGATTCGGAACCGGGTCCATTTCAGACCCGGTTCCGACATTGCGGATCCGGAGCCGGTTCCATCGTTTTTTTATTAACGGTTCCCCAAACGGTTCTCATCAGTTGTCATTTAGCTCCGCTGTGTCTGTGCAATGTGCATGCATGCAAGCAGAGCCTGAGGTGACGTCACCCCACCTAAAGGAGTGTGTGGGGTCGGGGAGGATACGCCCACTGTTCTGTGCATTCAGCGACCGCTCACCGCCACGGAGCGAGTGATGTCGAAGAGATCTTCAAAGTGTGGTTAACAGAGAGGGAAATGACTCTGAGGCTGAGCACGCAAAGTGGAATAAATGTTATGCTATAGTTCCCTGCAAAGGTTGTTGCAACTTGTACCAGTTGCACGTCCACATTGATGAAACAACTCAAAATCAATACGCCTACACAAGTCCACAACTCATGAGAATAATCTAGGCAAATCGCGTTTGAGAGCCATGCGGAAAGCCCCCCCGCAGCTCCACCACAGCCGGCGGGGGATGAGGATGATGCAAGGCTGGTTCACTTTCCCCAGGCTAGTAACGTAATAGAAAATAAAAACTACTAATGTCTACAGAGCTTTTCATTAGGTGTATTGTACAACTGTTAATGGTGTTAATTTAGAACACCAATGTCTCGACGTCTTTCTGTCTGATATTTTATGAATCATGCCAAATCAATTTTCTGCACTTATTTTTTACAACTTATAAGCAACTCAACTGCTTTTGATTTGGCTCTAAATTAATCGCGTGACTGTTGAGAGCCCAGCGTTTAGGTGCATATTATATACCTCCATAGATTGATTAGCCTACTTTATAAACAGTTTGCAGAAAAAAGCACAGGAACGTAGCCTACAGTTCAATACAAGGTCTGCTAAAAGGATTTTTTTATTCCAAGAAAGCACTATTTGTTTCCATTAGGGTAAGGGGTCCTTCATATTAAATTAATCTGAACATTAAAGACAACATTTGTCACCACAACAATATCATTATTGCAATGTGTACTGTATTTAATATACAGCAAATTGCAATATATACAGTAGAGTAAAAATGATATTGTTGTGGTGGCTAGCTGGTGGTGGTGAAGTTTAAATAATAGTGCCACCTCATACTTGTAAAGTGCATTTTCAATAATTGAATTAATTAATTTGTTTTTATTATGTACTTGGTTAGGTTAGTTATAATATAAGCATCATTTGTCAGAAAAAAAGGGGAAAAAATATATATTAGGATCCGTTAAGGGAACCGTTAGGAACCGGAACCGTTAAAATCCTAAAGAATCCCAACCCTAAGAGACAACCGGGAATGAGGAGGCAGGGGAAGGTAGCAGCAGCTCCGCCGCCGGCAGCAGCAGGAGCAGAGCTGCCCACGGTGCCCACAGCCCAGGCCCGGCCGCCCAGTCAGAACCACGAGCAGCAGTGAAAATGAGGAAGAGGAGGCCGCCCCCTCTCAGGTAGCCAGTAGTGGCCTAATGCCCTTCTTTTATTCTATCATTTTATGTACAGCACCAATATTTATATTTTATCTGAAAGGCGCTTCATGAATGAACTTATCTTTTAACTTATAGGTGACGGCAAATACGAGCAGGCATGAAAATGAGGAGGAGGGCGAGGCCGCCGCCGCCTCTCAGGTGATGTTTTCTCTATAATGTTTTAGAGCACCTTACTTAGCAATTGTTTTGAAAGAAGCTTTAGGCTATTAATAAAATTACCGTACCGTACCTTACAGGACGAAGATGCAAGCACTGAAGAGGATTAAAAAGTTATGCGAAACAATCGGGTTGAGAGCGTGAAAGCAATACAGTACCAATTTAAAGACATTAAGGCTGCCTTGCTTGAAGTGGCAGAGACCACTACTGATCCTATATTAACAGTGAGGCCAAGTCGCTGGCCAACTATGAGCTGGAGAGTTTTGAATTCATTCTTGGCATGATTATTTGGTATGACATGTTGTTTGCTGTAAACACTGTGAGTAAGAATATGCAGTCTAAGGATATGCAGCTGGATGTGGCTTTGTCTGATATTAAGGGACTGATTAAATTCATGACGAAATACAAAGCAACTGGATTTACGTCTGCAAACGTAACAGCAAAAGAGATTGCTGCAGAGATGAATAGAGTTTTCAGGGAGACACGTGCGCGAAAAAGAGACGCGCTTGGTATCCCACTATCTGCAGAGCGCCTATTCGAAACGGACTATTTCATTAAAATAGTGGACCAGGCGCTCTCAGCACTAAGCTCCAGGTTTAAGCAATTGCAACAATTCGAGGAAACATTTGGATTTCTTTTGAACCTATCCAAACTTCGTGGAATAGATGACACTGAACTGATGGAAAAGTGTAAAGCTTTGAGCACGTCTCTGACAGATGGAACGTCTAGGGACATAAACGGAGATGACATGTTCACTGAACTGCGCGTATTGTGCCAAACCGTGCCCAATGAAGCCACGACTGCGTTGGAAACGCTGCAGTTTCTAAAAAAAAGGAACGAGACATTCCCTAACTGCGAAGTTGCCCTTCGCATCTTGTTAACAACCCCTGTCACAGTGGCATCTGGGGAGCGCAGTTTCAGCAAGTTAAAACTAATAAAGAACTATTTGCGCACCACAATGTCCCAGGAGCGCCTGTGTGGACTTTCCATTGTAGCAATAGAGCAGGACGTTGTCGCTAAATTAAAATATGAAGACATTATTTCAGAATTCGCGGCAAGGAAAGTGAGGAGGAAAATCCTCACATAATTATCTTCTTTTTTGTGTGGAATGTCAATGGCTGATTATTGCTGCATGTGAATGATGTTGTATAATAAACAAGCATATACAAACTTATGTCATGTTAAGGCTTCATTATTTATAATAATGATCAAACATGTATAAACTAACAGTGTTAAACGTGCAGTATATATTTTTTTTCTTCACAGTAAGCCTCTTTATTTTTTTATAGCTTCCTTACAACAAATAAAATAACATAATGTGGACCACAATCTCTGCATTCACACTGTAAGGCTGCTAAACTGGGCAGTGCATGTCAATTTATTACTCATTGGAGATGAGAACCTGGCTTGATATTTGTAGAAAAGTGAAGGCAAAAGTAAGTATTACTTTTGCTGCGCGCGCAGGGCCTCGCACAGAAATCTCGCACTAGGCCTCGCATTTCTCCCAGACGCCCCTGGTCATAGCACGTCATAGTACATATGTATAGCATAGTAGTATAGATGTATAGTTTATATGTATAGCTTCATTATATAGATATTCCACTGTTACTTTCTTAGCTTACGCATGTTTCTTGATAAATGTTTTTATGTGATGTATTCCCATGCTTTTTTGTTCTTGCTTAATGTAAGTCGCTCTGGATTAAGAGCGTCTGCTAAATGCCTAAATTGTAAATTGTAAATTGTACTGTGAAATATAATGAAATGTACCCATTCTACATACTGTGAAATATAATGAAATGCACCCATTCTACATACTGTGAAATATAATGAAATGCACCCATTCTACATACTGTGAAATATAATGAAATGCACCCATTCTACATACTGTGAAATATAATGAAATGCACCCATTCTACATACTGTGAAATATAATGAAATGCACCCATTCTACATACTGTGAAATATAATGAAATGCACCCATTCTACATGCTGTGAAATATAATGAAATGCACCCATTCTACATACTGTGAAATATAATGAAATGCACCCATTCTACATACTGTGAAATATAATGAAATGCACCCATTCTACATGCTGTGAAATATAACGAAATGCACCCATTCTACATACTGTGAAATATAATGAAATGCACCCATTCTACATACTGTGAAATATAATGAAATGCACCCATTCTACATGCTGTGAAATATAACGAAATGCACCCATTCTACATACAAAGCTCACATCACAGCTGTCACTCGATCCTGTAGGTTCACACTCTATAACATACGACGAATTAGACCGTTCCTCACCCAGGAATCAGCCCAGCTCCTAATCCAGACAACAGTCTTGTCAAAACTCGACTATTGTAACTCCCTCCTTACTGGCCTACCAGCATGTGCACTTAAGCCTCTCCAGCTGATCCAAAATGCCGCAGCTCGCTTGGTCTTCAACCAGCCAAAATTCTCACATGTCTCCCCCCTGCTCCGCTCCCTCCACTGGCTCCCGGTCGCTGCCCGCACAGAATACAAAACTCTGATGCTGGCATTCAAAGCAACCAAAGGTATGGCTCCCCCATATCTTACAAGTATGATCGAACCCTACAAACCCTCCCGCGCACTCAGATCAGCCAACGCAGGGAAGCTGGAAGTACCCTCACTAAAAACGCCGGGACAACGCTCCACACGTCCCAAACTCTTCTCCCTTCTGGCTCCAAAACTGTGCAATGCACTTCCCATTGCAGTCAGAACTGCAGCATCACTCCCAATCTTCCGCCGTAGTCTGAAAACCCACCTTTTCAGACTCCATCATGGCCCATAGCACTTACCCTACCCCCTTAGATAGCACTTTATGTAGACTTAGATAGCATTTGATACAGACTTATAGCATGTTATGTAGACAGCACTATAATTGTATTGTATATAGTCATAGCACATCATAGTACATATGTATAGCATAGTAGTATAGATGTATAGTTTATATGTATAGCTTCATTATATAGATATTCCACTGTTACTTTCTTAGCTTACGCATGTTTCTTGATAAAAAAAATTATGTGATGTATTCCCATGCTTGAGTGAGCACACACACGTGAGCACACACACACACACACACACACACACACACACCATGTAGAACTCTTTACGTCACTGACTGTCAATGTTGCACCATGACAGGAAGTACCACACACACACACACACACACGCACACACACACACACACACACACACACACACACCATGTAGAACTCTACGTCACTGACTGTCAATGTTGCACCATGACAGGAAGTACCACACACACACACACACACACACACACACACACACACACGTGAGCACACACACACACACACACACACGCACACACACACACACACACACACACGCGCACACACACACGAACCTAACAGTAGAATATCTATATAATGAAACTATATTGTGCTATATGTCTACATAAAATGCTATATTCTAAATGACATAAGTTGAGCATTTGCATTGGCCTGTAATGTCGTAGACTGCAGTCATTTCACTGACAAATTGGAGGTGAAGAAATTCAACAGAAAAAGGGAGTTATCATCTCTAGAGGGGGAAGTGCAGCGGACTGTCTGGTTGACTCATTATTATCAGGACATTATACTTAGTGGACAATTGGTTGAGAAACAGTGGAATGTACAGTATACACATGGGAGGCATACAGTAGCAAGTGTTACAAAAGCATTCATCTTAGCCCTTAGCCCATATCCCCACCCAACACAACAGTGGTCCCCAGGTTGATTCTAAGTCAGCGTGGTGGTCCCTGGTTCACAAACAGGTTGATTCTAAGTCAGGGTGGTGGTCCCTGGTTCACAAACAGTTGAAAACCCCTGTCGTAGAGGTCAGGACGGACAGACAGACAGACAGACAGACAGACAGACACTCACCTCCATGTTGCTGTGTGTTTTCCAGGTGTCTCTCAGGGCTGTGTCTTCGCTCTGCTGTGTTCTCTCTCTCTCTCTCTGCTGTGTTCTCTCTCTGTCTCTGTCTCTGTCTCTCTCTGCTGTGTTCTAGTGCTATGAGGAAACAGATGCTCTCTCTCTCTCTCTCTCTCTCTCTCTCTCTCTCTCTCTCTCTCTCTCTCTCTCTCTCTCTCTCTCTCTCTCTCTCTCTGAAAAGACCGTTACTCCAAAACACACCCCTTCATTACAACACTTCCTCGTTACAACTGATGCTCTCTCTACCCTCTCTCTCCACCCCCCCCCCCCCCTCTCTCTCTCTTCCCCTCCCTCAGGTTGGGGGTCTGGCTAGCTACTCTAAGGTGGAGGAACATTCTGTTTAACCCATTCTGACCTGAGATCAGATTCATAACGAGGTTTCCGCTGGACACACACTGGTCTGATGGACCCATTCTGACCTGAGATCAGATTCTAGAAAATAAATGTTTTTTTTTTTTTTTTTTTTTTTCAAAAATAGCAGATCTACAAGCTCGTATCGCGCCACTCGGTGGCGCGATATGAGCTTGTAGATCTGCTATTTTTCAATAGCTAAAGCATAACATGATGCCGACACCAAAATGGCTGCCCGGTCAGAATGGGTTAAGCGGCCCGTGCGTGGCCGCTTCTCACCCCCAGGGTGTCGTACTGGTACTATATATTCATACGGTCATAATGTACAGCGTAATACAGTAGCAGTGAAACACTGATACTAGTTTGTGTTATTAGGCTCAGGATGGTGAATTGACATCCAGATGAAATCAAAGAGACATTTTACCTTCATAGAGGAGATGACATCGGGGTCATCAGAGGGTCTTCATCCCTCCTCTCAAAGTGGGAAGAACATCTGTGGTGTTTCCCCTGGAAGAGTCAGGAAGAGGAACACAGACCATGAGCACTGGACTAGAAACACAAACCATAAACAATGTGGACTAGACACACAAACCATAAACAATGTGGACTAGAAACACAAACCATAAACAATGTGGACTAGAAACACAAACCATAAACAATGTGGACTAGAAACACAAACCATAAACAATGTGGACTAGAAACACAAACCATAAACAATGGACTAGAAACACAAACCATAAACAATGTGGACTAGAAACACAAACCATAAACAATGTGGACTAGAAACACAAACCATAAACAATGGACTAGAAACACAAACCATAAACAATGGACTAGAAACACAAACCATAAACAATGGACTAGAAACACAAACCATAAACAATGTGGACTAGGACGAAAGTCACTCTCACCAAGATGGGGGTGGGGCTCGATTTGACCCCGATTTGACCCCTGGTCCCTCTGAGGTCTTCAGCAGGGGCCCCGGACCCCCTGCTGAAGACCCCTGCCTCATTGTCCAGAGAATGAATAAAGATTCACTCAGTCTTACACACAACACTACTCTACTATACCTTACTCCAACATGAGGGTTTATGAGGGTCAAATGGTGGTTCCGTGGCTCAGATGGGTCTGAGAGGCTAAATGTCATCAGATGGTGGTTCCGTGGCTCAGATGGGTCTGAGAGGCTAAATGTCATCAGATGGTGGTCCGTGGCTCAGATGGGTCTGAGAGGCTAAATGTCATCAGATGGTGGTCCGTGGCTCAGATGGGTCTGAGAGGCTAAATGTCATCAGATGGTGGTCCGTGGCTCAGATGGGTCCGAGAGGCTAAATGTCATCAGATGGTGGTTCCGTGGCTCAGATGGGTCCGAGAGGCTAAATGTCATCAGATGGTGGTTCCGTGGCTCAGATGGGTCCGAGAGGCTAAATGTCATCAGATGGTGGTCCGTGGCTCAGATGGGTCTGAGAGGCTAAATGTCATCAGATGGTGGTTCCGTGGCTCAGATGGGTCTGAGAGGCTAAATGTCATCAGATGGTGGTCCGTGGCTCAGATGGGTCTGAGAGGCTAAATGTCATCAGATGGTGGTCCGTGGCTCAGATGGGTCTGAGAGGCTAAATGTCATCAGATGGTGGTCCGTGGCTCAGATGGGTCTGAGAGGCTAAATGTCATCAGATGGTGGTTCCGTGGCTCAGATGGGTCTGAGAGGCTAAATGTCATCAGATGGTGGTCCGTGGCTCAAATGGGTCTGAGAGGCTAAATGTCATCAGATGGTGGTCCGTGGCTCAAATGGGTCTGAGAGGCTAAATGTCATCAGATGGTGGTCCGTGGCTCAGATGGGTCTGAGAGGCTAAATGTCATCAGATGGTGGTTCCGTGGCTCAGATGGGTCTGAGAGGCTAAATGTCATCAGATGGTGGTCCGTGGCTCAGATGGGTCTGATAGGCTAAATGTCATCAGATGGTGGTCCGTGGCTCAGATGGGTCTGAGAGGCTAAATGTCATCAGATGGTGGTCCGTGGCTCAGATGGGTCTGATAGGCTAAATGTCATCAGATGGTGGTCCGTGGCTCAGATGGGTCTGAGAGGCTAAATGTCATCAAATGGTGGTCCGTGGCTCAGATGGGTCTGAGAGGCTAAATGTCATCAGATGGTGGAGGATTATGTGGAATATGGAACCACATTTCATTAATAATTGCTTTAAATTAGGGCCGGGACTAATTGCGATTAATTTAGATTAATTAACCACCGAAAAATGAATCGCGATTAACTACAGATAAATTAATCGCACCTTTTTTTTCACCGCGGAACGTTTCTCACTGGGCGCTTTTCTATAGTACTGAAAACGGGAAATAATAAAAAGTCACCCCATTTTGTGTTGCCTAGAACTGGAGGTCTGACAAAAAACAGTAACAATATGAAGTAAGTACAGCTTTGTGATGTCACTGAGATGTACTTGTTACTGTTACTATTTTTTTTTCAGACCTCCAGTTCTAGGCAACACAGAATGGGGTGACTTTTTATTATTATTTCCACAACAGGTATATTAATGACAGTAAAATGTTGAAAATGAGTGGTATCCTGTAGTCACTATTCATTGATTCACTGGGATACCAAAAAACATTTAAAAAAAAAGGTTTCTCGCTGTTCTCGGGTTGAATATTGATATGCGATTAAAATGCGGTTAATCTAGATGAATTCATCGCAAAGCCTCTGAGTAATTAGATTTTTTTTTTTAATCGAGTCCCAGCTCTACTTTAAACTAAAAGTGTTACCCTGGTCTTAATTTTCTCCCCTGAGAAGAGAGACCAGGACAGACGCATTGTCACCATTCACAGCTGGCTCTCTATGGCAAATAGCTATGCTAAATAGATCTAGATCTAAATAGATCAAATAGGTATGCTAAATAGATCTAGCTTGTTGATAGCAGCATCTAGAGCAACTTTGACGATGGCGAGGGCCAATATATACTTCCACACCGACTCCCTAGGGCCACGTATTATTATTATTATTATATAATAATATGGTATTGACGCGTTTTGAGCTTGTAGATCGGCTATTTTTGCTATATTCAAATTGAAATCTTGAATTTTTGCTATTTTTGAATTGGAATCCTGAAAATTTAAATTGTTATGTAATTTCAAATGCCTTTAATTATACTTGTGTTGAAGCAAGGAGCTACTCATTTAGACTGAAGTAATTAAAGCAGGTCATGTTTGCATGTTGTGGAATTGTAAACAGCTGGAACAAACATTATATCAGTATTCTGACATTAACCTGAGGGCCGCATTAAGTGAAGGTGGGGGCCGCATGTGGCCCCCGGGGGCCGCCAGTTGCCCACCCCTGATCTAGAGAGAGGTCTCCTTCCTATTGTCCTTCCTGGTGACCACGACCTTATTTGGACATGACTTCAGGGGGCTGGGAAACCATGCAGAGACCACCTTTAACCTTTAACCTTTGACATGACTTCAGGGGGCTGGGAAACCACGCAGAGACCACCTTTAACCTTTAACCTTTGACATGACTTCAGGGGGCTGGGAAACCATGCAGAGACCACCTTTAACCTTTAACCTTTAACCTTTAACCATGACTTCAGGGGGCTGGGAAACCATGCAGAGACCACCTTTAACCTTTAACCTTTAACCTTTAACCATGCAGAGACCACCTTTAACCTTTAACCTTTAACCTTTAACCATGACTTCAGGGGGCTGGGAAACCATGCAGAGACCACCTTTAACCTTTAACCTTTAACCTTTAACCATGCAGAGACCACCTTTAACCTTTAACCTTTAACCTTTAACCATGACTTCAGGGGGCTGGGAAACCATGCAGAGACCACCTTTAACCTTTAACCTTTAACCTTTAACCTTTAACCTTTAACCATGCAGAGACCACCTTTAGCACCTTTTCCTTTTTGATGTCTTTGTCAGTATAAAGACTCTACTGAAATGTTTGTGACGGTGTGTTAAGTCACGTGACTGTGACTTTCCTTCTCATTATGATCTGTTCCCATGCAGTTAAGGGGCCCTGAAGCTAAATGGTGCATTAACCCATTCTGACCTGAGATCAGATTCATACCAGGTTTCCGCCGGACACACACACTGGTCCTGATGAACCCATTCTGACCTGAGATCAGATTCTAAAAAAGTCAGTCGCTCTTCGATTAAAAAAAAAATAGCGTGGCGCGCTATGAGCTTGTAGATCTGCTAATTTTCAATAGCTAAAGCATAACATGATGCCAACAACAAAATGGGTGCCCGGTCAGAACGGGGTTAATATAGCACCTTCATCCAAGGTGCTTTATTGCATTGCAATAAAGTGTTGCTTGATTTAACGGCCCGCTTAATTATGACACTGTCTGGCTCCGTGGACTTCTAAGGGCCTTTCTCGGCCCCCACCTCTCTCCTTCTAAGGGCCTTTCTCGGCCCCCACCTCTCTCCTTCTAAGGGCCTTTCTCGGCCCCCACCTCTCTCCTTCTAAGGGCCTTTCTCGGCCCCCACCTCTCTCCTTCTAAGGGCCTTTCTCGGCCCCCACCTCTCTCCTTCTAAGGGCCTTTCTCGGCCCCCACCTCTCTCCCTGTGTTTAGGATCCAAGATGGCCGCAGCACCAGGGGGGGGGGGGGGGGGTGGGGCAGAGGCTTAGAGTATATATGAATAGAGACGGCACCCAGAGGAAATCTTGAGGCGAAATGGACATAGTGGCCGAATGAAGGTATTGCAGCCTGTGGCCCCAAACACATGAACGCGCTGTCCGTTGACTATCATTGTGCACGTTCACGACGGATGACGCTCGTGCGTGTTCAACGGCAGCGCGTTCATGTGTTTGGGGGCCACTCACCATTGCAATCCGTCCCAGAATGCACTCTGTTCCTATACCCGGAAGGAGGAGTGAAATCGCCTCATGCGCTTTTGAGCAACTTAATGCAAGTGGATGGGAGGAGAACTACAACTTAATGCAAAGTGGATGGAAGGAGAACTACAACTTAATGCAAAGTGGATGGGAGGAGAACTACAACTTAATGCAAAGTGGATGGGAGGAGAACTACAACTTAATGCAAAGTGGATGGGAGGAGAACTACAACTTAATGCAAAGTGGATGGGAGGAGAACTACAACTTAATGCAAAGTGGATGGAAGGAGAACTACAACTTAATGCAAAGTGGATGGGAGGAGAACTACAACTTAATGCAAAGTGGATGGGAGGAGAACTACAACTTAATGCAAGTGGATGGGAGGAGAACTCGGGTGTCTTCTCTATAGATATATATACTCTATGGACGGAGGTGAGCGGGCGGGGGTCGACCCTATGACCTCACTGGGCTGCGTTCAAGACACCTGACTAGTGTCTGAACACAGCTTTGATGGATGTGTTCTGCCCCCCATCAAACTAAATGTTTGGTCAAACCATATGGGCTTCCATTGGAAATGCATTGGAGCGGCCATTAAACACAGACACAAGACAAATTCAGACAGACAGCATGGAGGAGGATGTGAAGGAGTGGGGCCTGGCAGACAGACAGCATGATGGAGTGTGGCGAGCCTGAGCAGAGACTGCCGACCACAGGTGGCTCAGGGGTAGAGTGCCTGGATGGTAACCGTAAGGTTGCCAGTTCGAACCCGGGCTCCCCCAGAGTTACTGTCGAAGTGTCCTTGAGCAAGACACTGAACCCCTAATTGCTCCCGATGTGCTGGTTGGTGCCTTGCATGGTTTCCGCTGCCATCGGTGTGTGAATGTGTGTGTGTGAATGGGTGAATGTAATGCACAATCTATGTAAAGGTGTGTGAATGTGTGTGAATGGGTGAATGTAATGCACCATCTATGTAAAGGTGTGTGAATGTGTGTGTGAATGGGTGAATGTAATGCACCATCTATGTAAAGGTGTATGAATGTGTGTGTGAATGGGTGAATGTAATGCACAATCTATGTAAAGCGCCTTGGATAAAGGCGCTATATAAATGCACCATTTACCATTTTATTTACCACATCGTTACCACCTCCTGTCCTCCTTGTATTGTATATGTTTGAGCTGAAAGGCTCTTTTAACCCCTTTTACAATTTACAATTTAGGCATTTAGCAGACGCTTTTAATCCAGAGCGACTTACATTAAGCAAGAACAAAAAAAGCATGGGAATACATCACATAAAAGCATTTATCATGAAACATGCGTAAGCTAAGAAAGTAACAGTGGAATATCTATATAATGAAACTATACATATTTACTACTATGCTATACATATGTACTATGGCGTGCTATGACTACATACAATGCAATTGTACATAGTACCTTTCCTTTCCTTAGTCCAGTAAAGTTACCCTGGGTAAACATAGTACCTTTCCTTTCCTTAGTCCAGTTACCCTGGGTAAACATAGTACCTTTCCTTTCCTTAGTCCAGTAAAGTTACCCTGGGTAAACATAGTACCTTTCCTTTCCTTAGTCCAGTTACCCTGGGTAAACATAGTACCTTTCCTTTCCTTAGTCCAGTTACCCTGGGTAAACATAGTACCTTTCCTTTCCTTAGTCCAGTTACCCTGGGTAAACATAGTACCTTTCCTTTCCTTAGTCCAGTTACCCTGGGTAAACATAGTACCTTTCCTTTCCTTAGTCCAGTTACCCTGGGTAAACATAGTACCTTTCCTTTCCTTAGTCCAGTTACCCTGGGTAAACATAGTACCTTTCCTTTCCTTAGTCCAGTTACCCTGGGTAAACATAGTACCTTTCCTTTCCTTACCTTACAAGGGAGAAAGAAGAGAGGCAGAAGACGAAACACCTGGCCCCGTGACCTGGATGCAGATGAGTAGAGATCTGGGCCACACAGGAGGACAGCTGGAGAAGATGGACCGGGATGTCTGGAGATCTCCTGTTCGTGGCCTATGCCCAAAGTTGGGCTATAGGCGTTAAGAACAGCATGTCCTCACTGTATTGCATCACTGCTATTATTTTAATGTTTTATGCCTTGCTTTTCTTTTATTTCTTTCTCCATTGTTCTGTAAAGCACTTTGAGCTGCATTCCATGTCATGAAAGGTGCTATACAAATAAAGTTGTATAATTAAT
This sequence comes from Protomyctophum parallelum, assembly GCF_964188405.1. Classification (NCBI taxonomy): domain Eukaryota; kingdom Metazoa; phylum Chordata; class Actinopteri; order Myctophiformes; family Myctophidae; genus Protomyctophum; species Protomyctophum parallelum. Next base: position 1,288,242 of record NC_139698.1, on the reverse strand, counting down.
TAATGACTTAATCAATAATTGCCATCCCTAGTTAAAATAGATTATTTATTATGAGTATATGAACAAAAATATGCTATAATTAAGTATACTCTTTTCACGTAGTCTTTTATTTGACATTCCTCCACATGGACAACATATCGGTCACAATGTGACCGTCAAAATACTAACTCTAAGGTGTCGTCCATTTTAGAACGACTGAAAAACACGATGTAAAAATATATATATTTCTTCAGTGTGTCAACTCACAGCCTCACAATGGGGAAACATACCTCATTTATGTTGACAAAACAAATTATATTTATATATATATATATATATATATTAGAGCTGGGACTTGATTAAAAAAGATAATCTAATTAATCAGAGGCTTTGCGATTAATTAATCTAGATTAATCGCATTTTAATCACATATCAATATTCAACCCGAGAACAGCGAGAAACCTTTTTTTTTAATGTTTTTTGGTATCCCAGTGAATCAACGAATAGTGACTACAGGATACCACTCATTTTCAACATTTTACTGTCATTAATATACCTGTTGTGGAAATAATAATAAAAAGTCACCCCATTCTGTGTTGCCTAGAACTGGAGGTCTGAAAAATAATTAGTAACAGTAACAAGTACATCTCAGTGACGTCACAAAGCTGTACTTACTTCATATTGTTACTGTTTTTTGTCAGACCTCCAGTTCTAGGCAACACAAAATGGGGTGACTTTTTATTATTTCCAGTTTTCAGTACTATAGAAAAGCGCCCAGTGAGAAACGTTCCGCGGTGAAAAAAAAGGTGCGATTAATTTATCTGTAGTTAATCGCGATTAATTTTTCTGTAGTTAATTCATCTAAATTAATCGCAATTAGTCCCGGCCCTAATATATATATATACACACACAGTATATATATTTTTTTTTTCCTCCCGGCACACTTTAAAGAACGGTGTCAGTGTAAAAGTTGACAGAGCCATATATGGAGCAGTGCTTCTCAATGTGGACTCAATGGAGTGTACGGGTCCATTTGGTTACATTAGTTAGGATTGTAAATTGGGGTTCGAGAGATAACATAAAGGGACTCTGTGTGCCAATGCATATGAGGGGGGGGGGGGATGAGGGGGCGACACATGGTAAAAGTCAACCCATACATACACGTGCTAACTACAGCATGTCTCTGGGCTGTTTGGGAACGATGCTAACGTGCTAACTACAGCATGTCTCTGGGCTGTTTGGGAATGATGCTAACGTGCTAACTACAGCATGTCTCTGGGCTGTTTGGGAACGATGCTAACGTGCTAACTACAGCATGTCTCTGGGCTGTTTGGGAATGATGCTAACGTGCTAACTACATCATGTCTCTGGGGCTGCTGCTGTCTGTGTGGACACCGTAGTGCTAACGTGCTAACTACAGCATGTCTCTGGGGCTAACGTGCTAACTACAGCATGTCTCTGGGGCTGCTGCTGTCTGTGTGGGGACCGTGGTGCTAACGTAGCTAACGTGCTAACTACAGCATGTCTCTGGGGCTGCCGTAGCTAACGTGCTAACTACAGCATGTCTCTGGGGCTGCCGTAGCTAACGTGCTAACTACAGCATGTCTCTGGGGCTGCCGTAGCTAACGTGCTAACTACAGCATGTCTCTGGGGCTAACGTGCTAACGTGCTAACTACAGCATGTCTCTGGGGCTAACGTGCTAACTACAGCATGTCTCTGGGGCTAACGTGCTAACGTGCTAACTACAGCATGTCTCTGGGGCTAACGTGCTAACGTGCTAACTACAGCATGTCTCTGGGGCTAACGTGCTAACTACAGCATGTCTCTGGGGCTGCCGTAGCTAACGTGCTAACTACAGCATGTCTCTGGGGCTGCCGTAGCTAACGTGCTAACTACAGCATGTCTCTGGGGCTGCCGTAGCTAACGTGCTAACTACAGCATGTCTCTGGGGCTGCCGTAGCTAACGTGCTAACTACAGCATGTCTCTGGGGCTGCCGTAGCTAACGTGCTAACTACAGCATGTCTCTGGGGCTAACGTGCTAACGTGCTAACTACAGCATGTCTCTGGGGCTAACGTGCTAACTACAGCATGTCTCTGGGGCTGCCGTAGCTAACGTGCTAACTACAGCATGTCTCTGGGGCTGCCGTAGCTAACGTGCTAACTACAGCATGTCTCTGGGGCCGCCGTGGTGTAGCATCATGTCGTCGTAGACCATCCTGTAGACGCGCAGCACGTGGCGGGCCGCGGGCCGCGCGGCGGGGTCCGTCCGCCGGCACTCGGCGTGGACCTGGAACAGGTGGAAGTGCGCCAGGTCGCCGCCGCCCACGGCGCCCAGCAGGTGGCGCGTCACGGCCGGGATCTTCCACACGTCCGTCTTCTCGTCGTAGCCCGGCATCAGCTCGTCCGCGAAGGCCACGCCCCCCTCCCCCCCCCTCCCCCCCCCCCCTCCTCCCCCTCCTCCCCCCCGCCAAACGGCCAAAGCTGCTCCGGCGCCACGAAGTCCCCGCGGAGCTGACGGCGGCCGCATTTAGCCAGCAGGCCGCGCGACACGTCCACCTCGGGGAGGGCGTCCAGGTCGTTCACCTGCCGGTTATCAATCAATCAATCAATCAATCAATGCTTTGTTCCAGAGCACCAGTGTTGTTTTCGTCGACTAAAACTAAGACGAAAAATGTTCGTCGACTGCCTTTTTCCACTGACGAAAACAAATGGAAACTAAATAAAAACTAAGCTATGATGACTAAAACTAAGACTAAATATACTGACAATTTCGTCGACAAATAAAAACTAGACTAAAATGTTAGGAAGGGACTAGTGGACAAGAGATCCAGTATAAGTCATTTTACACTTTGGTTGCATGCTGAAAATAGCTGATCTACAAGCTCACAACGCGTCGCGAGCTTGTAGATCGGCTATTGGATCGGCATGTGAGCTTGTAGATCGGCTACTGGATCGGCTATTTTATTTCATGCAAGTGTAAAAACACTCATTACGACGGCATCAAGGCTCGCCAAAATACATTTTAGTCGACTAAATCAACTGTAGATTTAGTCAACTAAAATCTTATGACATTTCAGTCCAAAGACTCCAAAAGCAACACTGTTTCAGACGCAGGGAGATCCATATCACAGAAGAATAAAATACATATAAAACATGGGGATTTTAAACAATACCCTAAAAGTGAGACTGCGCATAATAGATGCACAAATACCAGCAAGGGCACATATATACACGCCAACCCCGATAGCATTTGATACAGACTCATAGCATGCTACGTAGACAGCACACAATACCCCATAGTGATAAAGTGAAAAATGTTTTCTCAAATATTTAGTTAATTTAAACTAAAATAAATAAAAAACTGAAAAAACATGTACATAAGTATTCACACTCTTGACTTAGTACTAAGTTGAGGCAACTTTGGCAGCAATTACAGCCTTAAGACTTTTTGGGAACGATCCTACAAGCTTGGCACACTTTAATTTGGGGTATTTTCCAGTCTATGGAGCAGTACCGATACCTACCACCAGGTGGAAGAAGTCTATGGAGCAGTACCGATACCTACCACCAGGTAGAAGAAGTCTATGGAGCAGTACCGATACCTACCACCAGGTGGAAGTCTATGGAACAGTATGATACCTACCACCAGGTGGAAGTCTATGGAACAGTACCGATACCTACCACCAGGTGGAAGAAGTCTATGGAACAGTATGATACCTACCACCAGGTGGAAGAAGTCTATGGAACAGTATGATACCTACCACCAGGTGGAAGAAGTCTATGGAACAGTATGATACCTACCACCAGGTGGAAGAAGTCTATGGAGCAGTACTGATACCTACCACCAGGTGGAAGAAGTCTATGGGACAGTACTGATACCTACCACCAGGTGGAAGTCTATGGAACAGTATGATACCTACCACCAGGTGGAAGTCTATGGAACAGTACCGATACCTACCACCAGGTGGAAGAAGTCTATGGAACAGTATGATACCTACCACCAGGTGGAAGAAGTCTATGGAGCAGTACCGATACCTACCACCAGGTGGAAGAAGTCTATGGAACAGTACTGATACCTACCACCAGGTGGAAGAAGTCTATGGAACAGTACTGATACCTACCACCAGGTGGAAGAAGTCTATGGAACAGTACCGATACCTACCACCAGGTGGAAGAAGTCTATGGAACAGTACTGATACCTACCACCAGGTGGAAGAAGTCTATGGAGCAGTACCGATACCTACCACCAGGTGGAAGAAGTCTATGGAACAGTACCGATACCTACCACCAGGTGGAAGTCTATGGAACAGTACCGATACCTACCACCAGGTGGAAGAAGTCTATGGAGCAGTATGATACCTACCACCAGGTGGAAGAAGTCTATGGAACAGTACCGATACCTACCACCAGGTGGAAGAAGTCTATGGAGCAGTACTGATACCTACCACCAGGTGGAAGTCTATGGAACAGTACTGATACCTACCACCAGGTGGAAGAAGTCTATGGAGCAGTACTGATACCTACCACCAGGTGGAAGAAGTCTATGGAACAGTACTGATACCTACCACCAGGTGGAAGAAGTCTATGGAGCAGTACCGATACCTACCACCAGGTGGAGGTCTATGGGACAGTACTGATACCTACCACCAGGTGGAAGTCGCTGGTGAGCAGGAACTGGGACAGGGTCTTCTCCAGGGTGTTGGAGTCACACATGACCCGTGGACCCGCCGGGCTGTCGTGGAGGAAGCTGATTATGGACACATAGTCCACGGCCAGACGCAGACGCACCTGGAACAACCATGATAATAATAACAATGTTATTATTAATAACCCATTCTGACCTGAGATCAGATCCATACGAGGTTTCCACATGGACACACACTGGTCTGATTATTATAACCCATTCTGACCTGAGATCAGATTCTAGAAAAATCTCAGTCGTTCTTCGATTTTTCAAAAATAGCAGACCTACAAGCTCGTGGCGCGCTATGAGCTTGTAGATCTGCTATTTTTCAATAGCTAAAGCACGACATGATGCTAACACCAAAATGGCTTCCCGTTCAGAATGGGTTAATAATAATAACAACAATGACAGCATTATTCTTTGAAAAACCTAATGTTTCTATGTTAGGCCTCTTTAAGGCGCGATTCATACTCCTATTTTAGAGCCGAATAAAAGTCGGTTCGGCTCCGTAGATTTAGAGTTCTGATCAGAGCCATGGAGAGCTCCGTAGATTTAGAGTTCTGATCAGAACCATGTAGAGCTCTGTAGACTTATAGCTCTGTTTAGAACCATGGAGAGCTCCGTAGATTTAGAGTTCTGATCAGAACCATGTAGAGCTCTGTAGACTTATAGCTCTGTTTAGAGCCATGGAGAGCTCCGTAGATTTGACTCCTGACAGTTTCATTATTTCATTATTAAAGCCAGCTCAAGCAAACCTGTAGGGGTGAAAACAATTATAACTTAACCCGATAATTATAACAGTGCCTAAAAATGCTGATATTTGCGCCGCCCTCGTTGAAAAGCATGAACTGATCAGCTTGTTTTAATGAATCCAAAAGGAGTTAATATCACAGGCAGACTCTTCACATACTAGAGCATGTCTGAAATAAATATCAGAGCCGAGATCGACATGTAAATATGAAATAAATGCTTAAACATGTACCGTAGTTAGGTGTAATGCTAGAGTCCACAGAAGACATGTAAATATGAAATAAATGCTTAAACATGTAGCTATAGGTGTAATGTTAGAGTCCACAGAAGACATGTAAATATGAAATAAATGCTTAAACATGTAGCTATAGGTGTAATGTTAGAGTCCACAGAAGACATGTAAATATGAAATAAATGCTTAAACATGTAGCTATAGGTGTAATGTTAGAGACCACAGAAGACATGTAAATATGAAATAAATGCTTAAACATGTAGCTATAGGTGTAATGCTAGAGTCCACAGAAGACATGTAAATATGAAATAAATGCTTAAACATGTAGCTATAGGTGTAATGTTAGAGACCACAGAAGACATGTAAATATGAAATAAATGCTTAAACATGTAGCTATAGGTGTAATATTAGAGTCCACAGAAGACATGTAAATATGAAATAAATGCAACATGTAGCTATAGGTGTAATGTTATAGACCACAGAAGACATGTAAATATGAAATATATGCTTAAACATGTAGCTAGGTGTAATGTTAGAGTCCACAGAAGACATGTAAATATGAAATAAATGCTTAAACATGTAGCTATAGGTGTAATGTTAGAGACGACAGAAGACATGTAAATATGAAATAAATGCTTAAAGGACAACTTTAGTTTTTTTCAACCAAGGCTCATGTTTTAGGTTGTTATTAGAGAAAGTAAAAGGTGTGTGTTAATTTTCTTTCATTTGCTGTTTTCTTTCGTTTTAGGGATTTTAGCAGTTTTTGACAGGGGGGCGGGGGCATTCGAGCATGGGGCTAAATATGTATTTTTTTACAACATTTTATGGAGATTTATTTTTTTATTATTTATTATAGTCCTACTAGACCCCAAGAAATTACATCTGGCCACAGAAGATCACAGGATCTACTGAATGTGTCAAACTAACATATTGAGCCTATACACACAGTATAAGCCTTCCCCCAGTAGGCTACCTTCACATTCAGTAGATCCTGTGATCTTCTGTGGTCAGATGTAATTTCTTGGGGTTTATTAGGACTATAGTAAATAATAAAAAAATAAATCGCCACAAAATTGTGTAAAAAGATACATATTTAGCCCCATGCTCGAATGCCCCCGCCCCCCCCTGTCAAAAACAGCTAAAATCCCTAAAACGAAAGAAAGCAGCAAATGAAAAAAATAATTACACTCATTTTTTAGTTTCTCTAATAACAACCTAAAACATGAACCTTGGTTGAAAAAAACCAAAGTTGTCCTTTAAACATGTAGCTAGGTGTAATGTTAGAGACCACAGAAGACATGTAAATATGAAATAAATGCTTAAACATGTAGCTATAGGTGTAATGTTAGAGACCACAGAAGACATGTAAATATGAAATAAATGCTTAAACATGTAGCTATAGGTGTAATGTTAGAGACCACAGAAGACATGTAAATATGAAATAAATGCTTAAACATGTAGCTATAGGTGTAATGTTAGAGACCACAGAAGACATGTAAATATGAAATAAATGCTTAAACATGTAGCTATAGGTGTAATGTTAGAGTCCACAGAAGACATGTAAATATGAAATAAATGCTTAAACATGTAGCTATAGGTGTAATGTTAGAGTCCACAGAAGACATGTAAATATGAAATAAATGCTTAAACATGTAGCTATAGGTGTAATGTTAGAGACCACAGAAGACATGTAAATATGAAATAAATGCTTAAACATGTAGCTATAGGTGTAATGTTAGAGACCACAGAAGACATGTAAATATGAAATAAATGCTTAAACATGTAGCTATAGGTGTAATGTCAGAGACCACAGAAGACATGTAAATATGAAATAAATGCTTAAACATGTAGCTATAGGTGTAATGTTAGAGACCACAGAAGACATGTAAATATGAAATATACACCTATAGCTACATGTTTAAGCATTTATTTCATATTTACATGTCTTCTGTGGACTCTAACATTACACCTAGCTACATAGTCTACAAAGGACATGTAAATATGAAATAAATGCTTAAACATGTAGCTATAGGTGTAATGTTAGAGTCCACAGAAGTGAACCTTTTCAAGCCTGTTTTCTCAACTCTCTGTTTCTCTGCCAGACATTACTCTATAAGCCATATCTCTAAAAACCGGTGGGTCAAACTGAACCACCAACATGTCCATTTGAAGCTATGATTCCCTGCTTTCACATGACATGAAAAGACGACAGCCTCGCTCAGAAACCGGCACATTATCGCCCCTAACTGCGTATAACTGCCAGTGTTGTTTTCATCGACTAAAACTAAGGCGAGAAATGTTCCGTCGACTAACCTTTTTTCACTGACGAAAACTAAATGGAAACTAAATGAAAACTAAGCTATGATGACTAAAACTGAGACTAAATTTATTGACAATTTCGTCAACAAATAAAATAGTCCCTTCCTAAAATGTCAGGAAGGGACTATAATGGACGAGAGATCCAGTATAAGTCATTTTACACTTGGTTGCATGCTGAAAAAATAGCAGATCTACAAGCTCACAACGCATCGCGTTGTCAGCTTGTAGATCTGCTATTTTCAGCAAATCTAAAAACAGCCATTACGACGACATCAAGGCCCGCCAAAATACATTTCAGTCGACTAAATCACCAGTAGATTTAGTCGACTAAAATCTTATGACATGTAGTCGACTAAAACTAGACACTAAACACTAAAACATTCCAGGTGACGAAAACTATTCCAGAGACTATAGGAGGACTGAGACTAAAATAGAAATGTGCTGCCAAACACAACAACAACACAGGTGTCATGGTGGGTGGCCCCCCTACCTGCCAGGTGTCGTGGTGCCGGTGCCTCTCCTGGGCCAGCACCGCGTCCAGGTTGAGCAGCGATCCCAGCGGGTGGTACTCGGTGACCAGGCTGTGGCTCTGCGGACACAGGCCCACCAGCGCCACCACCAGGGGGCCCTGGAGGGCCCGCAGCATGGCGGCGCCGTGGAGGAAGTCCTCGGCGTACTGCGGAGAGGACAGGGTGGACAGCGCCACCTTGTGGCCCCTCCACTCCGACAGGAACACCTGGGAGGAGAGGAGGGGGGGGGGAAGGGCGCACACACGCACGCACACACACATGGACACACGCACGCACGCACGCACACACACATGCATGGACACGCGCGCGCACGCACACACACGCACACACGCACGTGACTGTCAGTCGGTGTGTGAATGGGTGAATGTAATGCACAGTCTATGTAAAGGTGTGTGAATGTGTGTGAATGTGTGTGTGAATGTAATGCACCATCTCTGTAAAGGTGTGTGAATGGGTGAATGTAATGCACAGTCTATGTAAAGGTGTGTGAATGGGTGAATGTAATGCACAATCTATGTAAAGGTGTGTGAATGTGTGTGTGAATGGGTGAATGTAATGCACCATCTATGTAAAGGTGTGTGAATGTGTGTGAATGGGTGAATGTAATGCACCATCTATGTAAAGGTGTGTGAATGTGTGTGTCCGAATACCGAATATCGAATATCCGAATATGAATAATATTATATATCTTTTTTTCCTACCATTGCTGTCATGGCCGTACCTTAAAGCTACCTGATTTATGGCAAAACTTAACTTCAATAATAATCACTATTAAGGGTCCATAAAACATTTATTCAGCTCTTTTGAATGCATTCATCGCATACACTATTTCGTGGTATATTTTCTGCCTATTCAGGCCGAAACCGAATAAGCCGAAAAAGCATTTTCTTTGCCATATTTTCCTGCATGCCGAACATTTCGGTGCATCGCTACTTATTCTTTCTACCTGCTTCACGGCTCCCTTATTATTATTATTATTATTATAGTTATAGTTATTCTTACCTGCTTCACGGCTCCCTTATTATTATTATTATTATTATTATTATTGTTATAGTTATAGTTATTTTTACCTGCTTCACGGCTCCCTCGCCGATCAGCCTCAGCTTGCGCACGTCGGCGCCGATGTGCGCACACTGCAGCCAGGGGGAGCAGTTCTTCATGGCGGCCATTTTGAAGTGTCCCGGGGGACAGGCGGCCGCGGCGGCGTGGTGGTGGTGCTGCTGGTGGTGGTCGTGCGGGGAGACGGCGTAGCGCTGCGTCTGCTCGCTCTGGTACAGCGAGTCCAGGTAGACGTAGAGCAGCACGTTGGCCGACAGCAGGGCGGCGAGACACACGCACACCACGGGGACGCTGCGGGTCGCTACACCGCTCCGTCTGCCCAAAGACCCCTCGCCCATGATGCTCTCCCACTGGGGCTCGGTGTCTCTCTCTCTCTCTCTCTCTCTCTCTCTCTCTCTGAGAATGACAGCATTATGCAGAAGTTAACACATTTCGACCTGAACTCGATTCTAAATGTCTTCTAAATCCTGACAGTTATCTGAAACCCTTTCTATATCAGTGGTTCTCACAGGGTTAAACCTCATGTTTCTATATCAGTGGTTCTCACAGGGTTAAACCTCATGTTTCTATATCAGTGGTTCTCACAGGGTTAAACCTCATGTTTCTATATCAGTGGTTCTCACAGGGTTAAACCTCATGTTTCTATATCAGTGGTTCTCACAGGGTTAAAACCTCATGTTTCTATATCAGTGGTTCTCACAGGGTTAAACCTCATGTTTCTATATCAGTGGTTCTCACAGGGTTAAACCTCATGTTTCTATATCAGTGGTTCTCACAGGGTTAAACCTCATGTTTCTATATCAGTGGTTCTCACAGGGTTAAAACCTCATGTTTCTATATCAGTGGTTCTCACAGGGTTAAACCTCATGTTTCTGTGTCAGTGGTTCTCACAGGGTTAAACCTCATGTTTCTATATCAGTGGTTCTCACAGGGTTAAACCTCATGTTTCTATATCAGTGGTTCTCACAGGGTTAAACCTCATGTTTCTATATCAGTGGTTCTCACAGGGTTAAACCTCATGTTTCTATATCAGTGGTTCTCACAGGGTTAAAACCTCATGTTTCTATATCAGTGGTTCTCACAGGGTTAAACCTCATGTTTCTATATCAGTGGTTCTCACAGGGTTAAACCCTATGTTTCTATATCAGTGGTTCTCACAGGGTTAAACCTCATGTTTCTATATCAGTGGTTCTCACAGGGTTAAACCTCATGTTTCTATATCAGTGGTTCTCACAGGGTTAAACCTCATGTTTCTATATCAGTGGTTCTCACAGGGTTAAACCTCATGTTTCTATATCAGTGGTTCTCACAGGGTTAAACCTCATGCTTCTATATCAGTGGTTCTCACAGGGTTAAACCTCATGTTTCTGTGTCAGTGGTTCTCACAGGGTTAAACATCATGTTTCTATATCAGTGGTTCTCACAGGGTTAAACCTCATGTTTCTATATCAGTGGTTCTCACAGGGTTAAACCTCATGTTTCTATATCAGTGGTTCTCACAGGGTTAAACCTCATGTTTCTATGTCTATGTTTCTTTGTAACTAAAATGGGTATTGCCGTAACCAGGAAATGTTCTAGCTACAGAACACTAAACACTAGGAAAGCAGTAACTCAAGCTCTAGTGTTATCACATCTTGAGTATTGCCCCGTCATTTGGTCATCGGCTACAAAAACAGACATACATAAATTACAAATAGCTCAAAACAAAGCTGCCAGATTAGCTCTCCAGTGTTCCAACAGGACACACATTGCAGAAATGCACAGAAATCTATCGTGGCTTACTGTTGAGAATAGATTACATTCACGTATTCTTACGTTTTTCAGAAATGTATTAATGGACAAAAAACCACAGTATTTCTTTGAACAGGTAGCACATGTAAGAGACGAACATAACCATATGACTAGACAAGCCAGTTGGGGTGTTTTGGTGGCACTTAAACCAAGAACAAATATTCTTAAATCTTCTATTATCTATAGAGCAGTAATATGTTAGAATGCACTACCAAAGTGTATAACCAATACAAATACAAAATGAATCTTTAAAATTAAGTTAAAAGAACACCTTTAATATGTAAACCATACTGCAGTAACCCTGGGAAAATAATAATTCAAATGTATAATGTGTTGAAAGTGATTTTTGCTATGTTTTTCTTTTGTTTTGTTTTTATTTCTCCTATGTTTTTTATTTCTTATTTTATATTTTATTTTACTATGTTTTATTTTGAGTTAGTGTTTGTAAACAATTGTAAGTATTGCCTTTGTTAAATGTTAAATGTTTGTCTGTGTCGGACCCCAGGAAGACTAGCTTTTGTCAAGGCAAAAGCTAAATTATTTTTGCTCCTATGCCACCAAAATGTGGAACGCCCTACCAACAGTCATTAAGACATGTGAATCCCTTGACTCCTTCAAAACCGCTCTCAAAGGGCACCTACGGACGGCTGCAATTCTAAACTGGCCTCTGTAAAATCTGAATCCCCCCCCCCCCTTTCCCCTCACTGTATAATGTATGTATCTTTTCCCTTTTTGCTTCCTTTATGATGAATTCCTGTTCTGTTCTTTAACTACATAGAAGTGTCTATTTGTACGTCTCTAAATGTTTTGATGAATTGAACATGGTGGACCCTGTTGTAAACAAGTGTAATGCTTAATTGGGTCGTCCACTCAGTCACAGTTAACAGACTTTGTATTGAGTTTGTGCTTGAAATGTACTGTAATTCTACAAACTGTTAATACATATTTCAATCAATCAATCGATCAATGGGGATCCTTATAAACAATAAACAATAAACAGTAATGCTTTATGCTGTCGTCCACTCACAGTTAACAGTCTTTAGTTGTTGTGCTTGAAATGTACTGTAGTGCAATTCTGAAAACTGTTAACAAATACTTCAATCAAAGAAAAAGTATTGACCAAATCGTCAGTATATTTACTCTTGGGTTGGGTTGGTAGTTTGGTTTGCATGCTGAAAATAGCAGATCTACAATCTCAAAACGCGTCGCGTTGTGAGATTGTAGATCTGCTATTTTCAGCATGCAAACCAGCATAAAACTGGATCTCTTGTCCACTAGTCCCTTACTATCATTTTAGTCTAGTTTTTATTTGTTGACGAAATTGTCAGTATATTTAGTCTTAGTTTTAGTCATCAAAGCTTTGTTTTCATTTAGTTTCCAGTGGAAAAAGGTAGTCGACGAACATTTTTCGTCTTAGTTTTAGTCGACGAAAACAACACTGGTTTCAGTCGCCACGGCTTAAGTTTTCATGTAGTTTCCATTTAGTTTTCGTCAGTGACATAAAGGTAGTCGACGAACATTTTTCGTCTTAGTTGACGAAATCAACACAGTTGTTGTTGGTTTTTTTTGATTGATTGAAATATTTATTAACAGTTTGTAGAATTTACAGTAACATTTCAAGCACAAACTCAATACAAAGACTGTTAACTGTGAGTGGACGACCCAATTAAGCATTACACTTGTTTACAACAGGGTCCACATTGTTCAATTCATCAAAACATTTAGAGACGTACAAATAGACACTTCTATGTAGCTAAAGAACAGAACAGGAATTCATCATAAAGGAAGCAAAAAGGGAAAAGAAAGTAGATACATAGTACATAAACATACCTTGTGGTTCCAGACCTTCACATGACGACAGAACAGCAAACACTATAGACTAGACTACGTCTGAGACGATATTAAAAACATTTACGTCAGATAAAAAAAAAACACAAACGTTCAACGTGTAGAAAAAATATAAACAAACTGGAGGAAACCCCCCCCCCCCCCCCCCCCCCCGGAAACGGAAGAAACGTCGTCAAGAACACACTGTTGTTCAACCAGGAACACTTCCGGTCGGGTCGAGCTCTATCACAATAAAAGTATTTGTTTTGCAGCGGTGGTAAAAAGAAAACTGTACCCGCATTTATTCATTCATGTGTTCATTAGTATTTTTACTGTAATCTAGAAGTTCTTTTGTTACAAGAAAAAGTCCAGAATTCAAAAATGTAATAAGTAAAAAGTAGTTATAGGCTAAATGTTTTGATGAATTGAACATGGTGGACCCTGTTGTAAACAAGTGTAATGCTTAATTGGGTCGTCCACTCACAGTTTAACAGTCTTTGTATTGAGTTTGTGCTTGAAATGTACTGTAAATTCTACAAACTGTTAATACATATTTCAATCAATCAATCAATCAAAAGCACTGAATGTAGCATTTCAACTCAACTCTTCGAATGTGTAAAGAATATTTTGATATTTAATTTAATATTTAGCACACATATAGCCTACAGGGATTCCCAGCGTATTTCATGTCGATTGGACGCTCAAATTAAATTGACAACTAATTATCCCGCGGACCCCCATTTGAAAATACATGCCAGGGACCCCCATGAGAGAATTAAGATTTAAATACATGCCAGGGACCCCCATGAGAGAATTAAGATTTAAATACATGCCAGGGACCCCCATGAGAGAATTAAGTGATTCTCAACCCGTTTAATTTCAAGGACCCCCAGTTTGACCTGCATTAGTCTACGGACCTCCCATTTAATGGCATTTCTATCTCTGGGGACCCCCAATTTATATTGTAAAATCATTTTGAATTATCTGAGAGTGTACAAATGAAACCAAATGGACCACAGACCCCATGGGACACATAAGGCTCCATTTGGTTCCAAAGCAACACTTAGCTGGGGACCCCCTGGAACTCCCTCAAGGACCCCAGGGGGTCCCCGACTCCCCGGACCCCGGGCCAGGGCTGACGTGTATGCACGTAGCAGTGGTTCTAATTAAAGGTCCAAAGCTGCCCCCTGGTGGAGAAAGGAGGAACTTCATGTCTGTCCAGAGTCTTTGATACAGCAGCACTTGGGAACCGGGTCCAAGGGGTCCTTGAGGGGGTTCCAGGGGGTCCGGGGACCCCTAAGGGTCCTTGAGGGAGTCCCAGGGGGTCCGGGGTCTGTAACTCTGAGAGTGTACAAATGGAACCAAATGGACCCTTATGGGTCTGTAACTCAGAGAGTGTAACCATTTGGTTCCATTTGTACACTCTCAGAGTTAAATTGACGTTTATTTTACAATATAAATTATATAATTATATTAATAATAATTATTATATAATATAAATTGGGGGTCCCAGATATATAAAAGCCATTAAATGGGGGTCCGTAGACTAATGCATGTCAAACTGGGGGTCCTTGAAATTAAACTGATCCAGAATCATTGCTAGAGGCTAGAGCCGTAAAAACCTTCTCTTATGGGGGTCCCTGAATCACTGCTAGAGCCGTAAAAACCTTCTCTTATGGGGGTCCCTGAATCACTGCTAGAGCCGTAAAAAACCTTCCCTTATGGGGGTCCCTGAATCACTGCTAGAGCCGTAAAAAACCTTCCCTTATGGGGGTCCCTGAATCACTGTAAAAACCTTCCCTTATGGGGGTCCCTGAATCACTGCTAGAGCTGTAAAAACCTTCTCTTATGGGGGTCCCTGAATCACTGCTAGAGCCGTAAAAACCTTCTCTTATGGGGGTCCCTGAATCACTGCTAGAGCCGTAAAAACCTTCTCTTATGGGGGTCCCTGAATCACTGCTAGAGCCGTAAAAACCTTCTCTTATGGGGGTCCCTGAATCACTGCTACAGCCGTAAAAACCTTCTCTTATGGGGGTCCCTGAATCACTGCTAGAGCCGTAAAAACCTTCTCTTATGGGGGTCCCTGAATCACTGCTAGAGCTGTAAAAACCTTCCCTTATGGGGGTCCCTGGCATATATTTTCAAATGGGGGTCCGCGGGCAAATAATTAAATGTCGATTTGGGGGTCCTTGACTTCACTGAATAGAAAAAAACCCTACTCTGGTCACATGGCATTATAATGCAAACAGAAGACAAGAATCACACCTGTGTGAAGTGAGGGGCGCTCTGATCATAAATGAATATACTTCCTCGTGTCTTAATTTGTCTACCTAATGTTATTATTATATTAATGAGAATTATATACATAGAATTATTGCGAATGCACTGAGCACTAACTATGAGACCCTGCAGATCATGTCTGTCTGTAGCACACACACACACACACACACACACACACACACACACACACACACACACACACACACACACACACACACACACACACACACACACACACACACACACACACACCACCACACACACACGAGCTGCGTTCGCTTCCCACGTTTGCGCGTCTTACTTGTATACATATAATTATATAAATAGCCGATTAGCCGATTTGCTCAGCCACATATGACGTAAATTCTCTAGGTGTGTTTTATAAATAATAATAATAATAATAAATTCTCCTATAGGTGTGTTTTATACAGCTCATGAAAATATACTTGGGGCGACTGTGGCTCAGGAGGTAGAGCAGGTCGTCCAATGATCCGTGGGTCGGCGGTTCGAATCCCGGCTCCTCCTCCTCCTGTCTACATGTCAAAGTGTCCTTGGGCAAAGACACTGAACCCCTAATTGCTCCCGATGTGCTGGTTGGTGCCTTGCATGGTTTCCGCCGCAATCGGTGTATGAATGTGTGTGTGAATGTAATGCATGTAATGCACAATCTATGTAAAGCGCCTTGGATAAAGTCGCTATATAAATGCACCATTTACCATTTACTGAAAAACAAAGAAACATTGGATTTCGTTTTTTTTATTTCATGATTTTTATTTTACTGGGATTTTTTTTTCCTTTTTTTTAATGATTTGGAAAAAATAAATAGAAATAAAAACAAAACTCAAAATAAAGTGACCCATAAAGATGTGTTCTGTGACCCACAAAGGTGTCCCGGCCCACAGTGTGGGAACCGCTGCATTAGATTAGACCAGTGGGTTCCCAAAGTGGGGTCCGGGGACCCCCAGGGGTCCTTGAGGTTGTTCCAGGGGGTCCGGGGACCCCCAGGGGTCCTTGAGGGAGTTCCAGGGGGTCCGGGGACCCCCAGGGGTCCTTGAGGGAGTTCCAGGGGGGTCCGGGGACCCCCAGGGGTCCTTTAGGGAGTTCCAGGGGGGTCCGGGGACCCCCAGGGGTCCTTGAGGGAGTTCCAGGGGGTCCCCAGGCTAGATGATAGAGAGTATGAGAAGCAGATGGACCCTTATGGGTCTGTAACCGACAGAGTACAAACGGAACCAAACGGACCCGTGTACCCTCTCAGAGTTAAATTAACATTGATTTTACAATAATAAATCGGGGGTCCCAGAGATAGAAATGCCATTAAATGGGGGTCTGTAGCCTAATGCTTGTCAAACTGGGGTCTTATGGGGGTCCTTCTCTTATGGGGGTCCTTCTCTTATGGGGGTCCTTCTCTCATGGGGGTCCCTGGCATATTATTTTCAAATGGGGGTCCACGGGGGTAATTAGTGTCAATTTGGGGGTCCTTGACATGGAACCACTAAGACATCACACAGATCTCCACATGCTAGAGTAAGTACCTCGGAATGACCCCAAGAATGACCCCCAAATGCCCCCCAGATGCCCCCCAGAATGACCCCCAGAATGACCCCCAAATGACCCCCAAATGCCCCCCAGAATGACCCCCCAAATGAGTGTGCTTAACCCATTCAGGTCAGGAAACCCTGTTGGTGTTTTAAGCATTATGTTACACTTTAGCTACTGAAGAATAGCAGATCTACAAGCTCGTATAGCCTGGCACAGAGTGCCGTGCTACGAGCTTGTAGATCTGCAGAAATGTTTTAATCGTGAAAATATAACGCAAATCTTTTGAATATATATTCTGTCAGAGCGAACGTTTTAAACTCATATCTTTGCTTCTGGGAGGAGGGGGGGGGGGGTCCCTAGAACTAGATATTTTCAGATGGGGGGGGGTCCCTGGAACTAGATATTTTCAGATGGGGGGTCGTCGGCCAAACGCAGATAATTCTGGGGGTCCTTGACATGAAAAAGGTTGAGCACCGCTGATATAGAAACATAGGGTTTTTTTTTTTTCCAGATAACTTTTAGGGATTTAGAAGAAAAATGAAAATAAAATAAAAAAGACAATAAATAAATAACACTGGAACCATGAGGTCTCAACCCACAGACAGCCAAACACAGTCAATGCACTTCATTCAATTAGCATTTTGAAGAACAGAAGTTATCTACATAATAATAATAATAATAATAATAATAATACAGACCACATTATGAACGTACTTCTTAATCAGACCAGTGTGTGTCCCAGTGGAAAACCTCGTATGAATCTGATCTCAGGTCAGAATGGGTTAAGTTACCGTAATATTTTTTTTTCTTTCAGTTTTTTCGTTTTTCTTCTTTGACGGATCGCCCAAAAAACACTGAGAACTCGTTCAGTCACTAAGTCACAATATGCCTTTTGGGAAGTGATACACGAACGTCTCTGTACCGAGGTCAAAGGTCAAGGGAAGGAGACGTCTGTAGAGCGTTAGGAAAGGAGACGTCTGTAGAGCGTTAGGAAAGGAGACATCTCTGTAGAGCGTATAGGAAAGGAGACAGAAAACTCTACTTGACTTATTTAAATAAAAAGGAGAGAAATGTCTCTCGTCATGACAGTAAAATC
>NC_139698.1:1195154-1265154 GCF_964188405.1 Protomyctophum parallelum | reverse complement strand
TTCTGTCTCAATGGGATAGTTCCAATGTTTGGAACTATAGCCCATAGGCACCCCGCTTTGTCTCAATGGGATAGTTCCAATGTGTGGAACTATAGCCCATAGGCACCCCGCTTTGTCTCAATGGGATAGTTCCAATGTTTGGAACTATAGCCCATAGGCACCCCACTTTGTCTCAATGGTATAGTTCCAATGTTTGGAACTATAGCCCATAGGCACCCCGCTTTGTCTCAATGGGATAGTTCCAATGTTTGGAACTATAGCCCATAGGCACCCCGCTTTGTCTCAATGGGATAGTTCCAATGTGTGGAACTATAGCCCATAGGCACCCCGCTTTGTCTCAATGGGATAGTTCCAATGTTTGGAACAATAGCCCATAGCACCCGCTTTGTCTCAAAAGGATAGTTCCAATGTTTGGAACTATAGCCCATAGGCACCCCACTTTGTCTTAATGGGATAGTTCCAATGTGTGGAACTATAGCCCATAGGCACCCCACTTTGTCTTAATGGGATAGTTCCAATGTGTGGAACTATAGCCCATAGGCACCCCACTTTGTCTTAATGGGATAGTTCCAATGTTTGGAACTATAGCCCATAGGCACCCCGCTTTGTTTCAATGGGATAGTTCCAATGTTTGGAACGAGATCAAAGCATGCCTCAGTTTTGGGCCTCAGTTTCCCAGAAGCCCTTGCAAGCCAGTGATAGGTCGATTTGATAGGCTTCTCCAGCAGTGGCGTGCACAGATAGACAATAGGTGGCGCTAGAGCACCTGCAATGTGCCCTTTTGAAAGTTAGATCTTTGTCAATTTTATTTTATTTTTTTATACAGTGTACAGTATGTGGCCCATCAATTCTTGATTAAAACCTTCTGCTATACAATTTACAATTTAGGCATTTAGCAGAGCGACTTTCATTAATTAAGCTATATAATTTATGCCCCAGAATCTATAAATCTCACACACTATTAAAGGACCACTTTTCAACCTATCTTCATATAATAGGTCCTCACTAATAATCATGATAAAATGGCAAAACAAAATCTACTCAGTCTGTGTCTCATAGGACGGCTGTGGGCAGTTTAGAAACCGTCTTCCAGTGACATCATCATTAGATTATTTTTTACCAGTGTGTGTCCCAGTGGAAACCTGGTATGAATCTGATCTCAGGTCAGAATGGGTTAATCAGACCAGTGTGTGTCCGGTGGAAACCTCGTATGAATCTGATCTCAGGTCAGAATGGGTTAGCATGGAACGTGCATGTAGAGTACATGTTAACGTGTTACCTTGCCAGGAGTTGCTCCTGGGTCTGCCGTTCTCACAGATGTCTGAGATGTGTTTGGCATCAGGAATCCTCTCACTCCACGAGTGTGAAAGGCCATTAGATCTGTACGCACGTACACACACACACACACACACACACACACGCGCACACGCACACACACACACACACACACACACACGCACGCGCACACACGCAACACAACTTCTCATTAGTCATCAGCATTGGTTAGAATTGGACGGAATGATTTAAATCTAGAGTTATTCACGTTTGAAGATTTTTCCTCTCATGGTCCACGAAAATGGGCATGAGAGGTCCCAACCGGACATTACTCAGAATAATAACAGACCAAAACATTATAACAAAAGATCAGAATGAATGTATGAATATTCATAGACAATCTACAATGTCTGTATATGAAATATATTATATATATATATATATACATGGTGATGTTGTGGGCGGGGCTGTGAAGAGTGGGGGGCGGGGCTGTGAAGAGTGGGCGGGGCCATGCAAATGGGAGGAGCACATTATGGCGCCATGGTAACAGCAGCAGTGAGGGAGGCAACGTCATGGCCAATGAATGAATGATCCCATCCTCTGCAGTACCCAGTTACCATGGTAACGGGATGATCCCTGCATCCTCCGTGGTACCCAGTTACCATGGTAACGGGATTATCCCATCCTCTGCAGTACCCAGTTACCATGGTAACAGGATGATCCCATCCTCTGTGGTACCCAGTTACCATGGTAACGGGATTATCCCATCCTCTGCAGTACCCAATTACCATGGTAACAGGATGATCCCATCCTCTGTGGTACCCAGTTACCATGGTAACAGGATGATCCCATCCTCCGCGGTACCCAGTTACCATGGTAACAGGATGATCCCATCCTCCGCGGTACCCAGTTACCATGGTAACAGGATGATCCCGTCCTCCGCGGTACCCAGTTACCATGGTAACAGGATTATCCCATCCTCCGTGGTACCCAGTTACCATGGTAACAGGATGATCCCGTCCTCCGCGGTACCCAGTTACCATGGTAACGGGATGATCCCATCCTCCATGGTACCCACCATATTGTTAAGCATGCTCTGAAATGCGTTAAATGAGTTCATTAAACTCTGAAGGGGGCCCAGAGTTAAATTAATCAACGTTGTGGATTCTAACCAACGTGCCCCAAAGCTATCGTAAGCAAACAGAACTCTTCCAACCTGGGCCCTGATTTCCAGGTTTGCTACCATTACTTGGTTTGACATTAAATCGTTCAATGTAATGTCCTGTGGCTTTTTAGGCCAGGTGTAGGCCTATGGCCAGGTGTAGGCCTATGGCCAGGTGTAGGCCGATGGCCAGGTGTAGGCCTATGGCCAGGTGTAGGCCTATGGCCAGGTGTAGGCCGATGGCCAGGTGTAGGCCTATGGCCAGGTGTAGGCCTATGGCCAGGTGTAGGCCGATGGCCAGGTGTAGGCCTATGGCCAGGTGTAGGCCTATGGCCAGGTGTAGGCCTATGGCCAGGTGTAGCTGTAGGCCAGGTGTAGGCCGATGGCCAGGTGTAGGCCTATGGCCAGGTGTAGGCCTATGGCCAGGTGTAGGCCGATGGCCAGGTGTAGGCCGATGGCCAGGTGTAGCTGTAGGCCAGGTGTAGGCCTATGGCCAGGTGTAGGCCTATGGCCAGGTGTAGGCCTATGGCCAGGTGTAGCTGTAGGCCAGGTGTAGGCCTATGGCCAGGTGTAGGCCGATGGCCAGGTGTAGGCCTATGGCCAGGTGTAGCTGTAGGCCAGGTGTAGGCCTATGGCCAGGTGTAGGCCTATGGCCAGGTGTAGGCCTATGGCCAGGTGTAGGCCTATGGCCAGGTGTAGGCCGATGGCCAGGTGTAGGCCTATGGCCAGGTGTAGGCCTATGGCCAGGTGTAGCTGTAGGCCAGGTGTAGGCCGATGGCCAGGTGTAGGCCGATGGCCAGGTGTAGCTGTAGGCCAGGTGTAGGCCTATGGCCAGGTGTAGGCCTATGGCCAGGTGTAGGCCTATGGCCAGGTGTAGGCCTATGGCCAGGTGTAGGCCTATGGCCAGGTGTAGCTGTAGGCCAGGTGTAGCTGTAGGCCAGGTGTAGGCCGATGGCCAGGTGTAGCTGTAGGCCAGGTGTAGGCCGATGGCCAGGTGTAGCTGTAGGCCAGGTGTAGGCCTATGGCCAGGTGTAGCTGTAGGCCAGGTGTAGGCCGATGGCCAGGTGTAGCTGTAGGCCAGGTGTAGCTGTAGGCCAGGTGTAGGCCGATGGCCAGGTGTAGCTGTAGGCCAGGTGTAGGCCTATGGCCAGGTGTAGGCCTATGGCCAGGTGTAGGCCTAAGGCCAGGTGTAGGCCTATGGCCAGGTGTAGCTGTAGGCCAGGTGTAGCTGTAGGCCAGGTGTAGGCCGATGGCCAGGTGTAGCTGTAGGCCAGGTGTAGGCCTATGGCCAGGTGTAGGCCTATGGCCAGGTGTAGGCCGATGGCCAGGTGTAGACCTATGGCCAGGTGTAGCTGTAGGCCAGGTGTAGGCCTATGGCCAGGTGTAGGCCTATGGCCAGGTGTAGGCCTAAGGCCAGGTGTAGGCCTATGGCCAGGTGTAGGCCTATGGCCAGGTGTAGCTGTAGGCCAGGTGTAGCTGTAGGCCAGGTGTAGCTGTAGGCCAGGTGTAGCTGTAGGCCAGGTGTAGCTGTAGGCCAGGTGTAGGCCTATGGCCAGGTGTAGGCCTATGGCCAGGTGTAGCTGTAGGCCAGGTGTAGGCCTATGGCCAGGTGTAGCTGTAGGCCAGGTGTAGGCCTATGGCCAGGTGTAGCTGTAGGCCAGGTGTAGGCCTATGGCCAGGTGTAGGCCTATGGCCAGGTGTAGGCCGATGGCCAGGTGTAGGCCGATGGCCAGGTGTAGGCCTATGGCCAGGTGTAGGCCTATGGCCAGGTGTAGGGCTATGGCCAGGTGTAGGCCTATGGCCAGGTGTAGGCCGATGGCCAGGTGTAGGCCTATGGCCAGGTGTAGGCCGATGGCCAGGTGTAGGCCTATGGCCAGGTGTAGGCCTATGGCCAGGTGTAGCTGTAGGCCAGGTGTAGGCCTATGGCCAGGTGTAGACCTATGGCCAGGTGTAGGCCGATGGCCAGGTGTAGGCCTATGGCCAGGTGTAGGCCTATGGCCAGGTGTAGGCCGATGGCCAGGTGTAGGCCTATGGCCAGGTGTAGGCCGATGGCCAGGTGTAGGCCTATGGCCAGTTGTAGGCCTATGGCCAGGTGTAGCTGTAGGCCAGGTGTAGCTGTAGGCCAGGTGTAGGCCTATGGCCAGGTGTAGGCCTATGGCCAGGTGTAGGCCTATGGCCAGGTGTAGCTGTAGGCCAGGTGTAGCTGTAGGCCAGGTGTAGGCCGATGGCCAGGTGTAGGCCTATGGCCAGGTGTAGGCCTATGGCCAGGTGTAGCTGTAGGCCAGGTGTAGCTGTAGGCCAGGTGTAGGCCGATGGCCAGGTGTAGGCCTATGGCCAGGTGTAGGCCGATGGCCAGGTGTAGGCCTATGGCCAGGTGTAGGCCTATGGCCAGGTGTAGGCCGATGGCCAGGTGTAGCTGTAGGCCAGGTGTAGGCCTATGGCCAGGTGTAGGCCTATGGCCAGGTGTAGGCCGATGGCCAGGTGTAGGCCTATGGCCAGGTGTAGGCCTATGGCCAGGTGTAGGCCTATGGCCAGGTGTAGGCCTATGGCCAGGTGTAGCTGTAGGCCAGGTGTAGGCCTATGGCCAGGTGTAGGCCGATGGCCAGGTGTAGGCCTATGGCCAGGTGTAGGCCTATGGCCAGGTGTAGGCCGATGGCCAGGTGTAGCTGTAGGCCAGGTGTAGGCCTATGGCCAGGTGTAGGCCTATGGCCAGGTGTAGGCCGATGGCCAGGTGTAGGCCTATGGCCAGGTGTAGGCCTATGGCCAGGTGTAGGCCGATGGCCAGGTGTAGGCCTATGGCCAGGTGTAGGCCTATGGCCAGGTGTAGCTGTAGGCCAGGTGTAGGCCGATGGCCAGGTGTAGGCCTATGGCCAGGTGTAGGCCTATGGCCAGGTGTAGCTGTAGGCCAGGTGTAGGCCTATGGCCAGGTGTAGCTGTAGGCCAGGTGTAGGCCTATGGCCAGGTGTAGGCCTATGGCCAGGTGTAGGCCTATGGCCAGGTGTAGCTGTAGGCCAGGTGTAGGCCTATGGCCAGGTGTAGGCCGATGGCCAGGTGTAGCTGTAGGCCAGGTGTAGGCCGATGGCCAGGTGTAGGCCTATGGCCAGGTGTAGGCCTATGGCCAGGTGTAGGCCGATGGCCAGGTGTAGGCCGATGGCCAGGTGTAGGCCTATGGCCAGGTGTAGGCCGATGGCCAGGTGTAGCTGTAGGCCAAAATATTAGATATGTTGATGATATGTTGGTATATCACTTATTGTCTCCACCAGGCCGAAGGCATGGGGGGAGAGTATGTTTTGCACTCCGTCCGTGTGTCCGTCCGTGTGTCCGTCCGTCCGTCCGTCCGTGTGTCCGTCCGTCCGTGTGTCCGTGAGCAGCTAATCTCGGCCACCGTTAACCCGGTCGATGCCAAATTTTGCACACACACTCCCTGGATGCCAACGATGAACCTCTGCCCCAAACTTTCCAGAACGGCCTGTTATAGCGCCACCAGGAGGCCGCTTTGTGCAAAACAAGTTTTTGCACAGTACACCTACAGATTTTGTCCAAACATCACGCAAATTGGTACACAGTCTCTCTAGAGCCATTCAACGAAACCAGTCTTTCAGATTTCTCAGACTCCATCCTGATTGGTTAAGATTGGCTTCCAAAGTTCACAGGAGTGCTCAGTTTCAAACAAAATGCTGCAAATCATGAACACATCGCGTGATTTCCGTGAAATTGTGCACCCACATTCCCACTAGGCCGAGGACAAAATGCCACATCAACAATTTCAACTCAGCCTGAAGGTGGCGCTATAACTGGCCGAAAAGTGTTTTTACCTCTAACTGCACGGATCTGTGGATAACTTTGTATGCCAACTCCCTAGAGGCCAAGGAAAAACCTTTGCCTGGAATTTTTCACATCTGCTCTTTATAGCGCCACCAGGAGGCCGACATATGTAAAACACATTTTCTATTATTACTCCTTCAGATTTTATCCAAATTTCACGCAAATCGGTACACATGATCTCCATAGTCATGTGATCAAGGCAGGTTTGTTTGATTTCTCATATTCCATCCTGATTGGCCACGATTGGCTCCTACAGTTTTCAGGAGTAGCCCGCTTTGTACAAATCGCCACAACTCCTCAACGCAGCGTCCCATTGCGATGAAACTGTGCACGCATATTCCCACTAGGCTGAGGAAGAAATCCTGGTGGAGACCTGTGCCCAGAAGGGCACTTTTTCTAGTTAGATGATATGTTGGTATATCACTTATTAGATGATATGTTGGTATATCACTTATTATTAGATGATATGTTGGTATATCACTTATTATTAGATGATATGTTGGTATATCACTTATTAGATGATATGTTGGTATATCACTTATTATTAGATGATATGTTGGTATATCACTTATTAGATGAAATGTTGGTATATCACTTATTAGATGATATGTTGGTATATCACTTATTAGATGATATGTTGGTATATCACTTATTAGATGATATGTTGGTATATCACTTATTAGATGATATGTTGGTATATCACTTATTAGCAACAAGCTGATGGAAACGGTGCCCAGGTGGAACTCATAATTTAAAAAGAAGCGTGATATGCATAACAGTATAGAGCCTGGCTCGCACGCACGCACGCACACCTGCAGACACTCTCAAGCTCAATTCATGCTAAGTCGCTCGACGAAAATCAGTTATTTCGACGGATTGTGACGGCGTGTGTGAGTCAGCATTGCTCTCTCTCTCTCTCTCTCTCTCTCTCTCTCTCTCTCTCTCTCAGCCTGGGCACACTTTGAACTTCCATGTGCGGACAGAAGAAGCTGTGTATTTTGCGTAATTTCCGGGTTTTTAGACATCCGGTGGATGGAAAAGAAGCTCCACCCTGCGCGCGGCATTCTGCCGCTGCATATGGGGGAAAACTGCTCTTCCGGGAATCCGGGCCGACATGGCAACCTGCCACGTGGTACCGTGGGCGGAGCTTCTTTTCCATCCTCCAGATGTCTAAAAGAGCGGAAATGACGCAAAAGACAGCTTCTTGTTTTTTTTAAATATATTTAAAGGGGAGACCAACCTAGTCCCCATATATGGGGGACAAGGGGAGACCAACCTAGTCCCCATATATGGGGGACAAGGGGAGAGCAACGGACTTGAACTCATGCTTCCTTCATGCCTGAGTGTCCAAGTTGCTCCTTTACACCTGACAGGGGGGAGTTTCCCTGGTTGGACGTAGCGCGTGGAAGGAACACGTTATTCCAACCAGTTCCTTTCCCCTCCATCAGGCGCCCCGGCTGGCCAGGGGGAGGCAGTTTAGAGACCAGGATTACTGCATGTTTTTTGTGAGGGTACCTACCCTAGGGGACACGGGGAGAACATGCAAACTCCACACAGAAAGGCCCTTTCGCCAACCCCGCCTTCGGGTATGGGCACTGACAGCTTCTTCTGACCGTGCATGGAATCTAAAGTGTTCTCAGACCCTCTCTCTCTCTCTCTGGTGGAGCATGCGTCGTAAGGCGGAGTGAAGCAGCGTGACTACCTGAAGCCAAACAGGGAGATGTTCTGGGAGATGGAGTGAATGGATGGGGTGAAGGACAGAGTGAGCTGCAGGTTAGACAGACAGCCAGACCTCTTTTTGGAACTGCAGCCCGAGTTGGAGCTCACGCCCGGGGGCATGTCGCTGTAGAAGGAGTCCCCGCCGTCTCCAGGCTTCTTCACATAGTCCCCTGGAGGTACAGGGCTGTGGAGGAGGAGGAGGAGGAGGAGGGGGAGGAGGAGGAGGAGGAGGAGGGGGGGAGGAGGAGGAGGAGGGGGAGAGGGAGGAGGAGGAGGAGGAGGAGGGGGAGGAGGAGGAGGAGGAGGGGGGGAGGAGGAGGAGGAGGGGGAGAGGGAGGAGGAGGAGGAGGAGGGGGAGAGGGAGGAGGAGGAGGAGGGGGAGGAGATAAGAAGAAGAAGAAGAAGAAGAAGAAGAAGAAGAAGAAGAAGAAGAAGAAGAAGAAGAAGAAGAAGAAGAAGAAGAAGAAGAAGAAGAAGAAGAAGGAGAAGGAGAAAAACAAGAGGAATCAACATGCTGTGGTACAGTATGAGTACAGTATGTGTGAATGTCGTCTGTCTTCACAAAGTGATGGAATGATGAGACGCTTCCAGAACCTTTGTGTTGGTTGGTCAACGAGTGACATCGTGGCCAATGAGTGACATCGTGGTCAATGAGTGACATCGTGGTCAATGAGTGACATCGTGGTCAATGAGTGACATCATGGTCAATGAGTGACATCATGGTCAATGAGTGACATCATGGTCAATGAGTGACATCATGGTCAATGAGTGACATCATGGTCAATGAGTGACATCGTGGTCAATGAGTGACATCGTGGTCAACGAGTGACATCGTGGTCAACGAGTGACATCGTGGCCAATGAGTGACATCGTGGCCAATGAGTGACATCATGGCCAATGAGTGACATCGTGGCCAATGAGTGACATCATGGTCAATGAGTGACATCATGGTCAATGAGTGACATCATGGTCAATGAGTGACATCATGGTCAACGAGTGACATCGTGGCCAATGAGTGACATCATGGTCAATGAGTGACATCGTGGTCAATGAGTGACATCGTGGTCAACGAGTGACATCGTGGTCAACGAGTGACATCGTGGCCAATGAGTGACATCGTGGCCAATGAGTGACATCATGGCCAATGAGTGACATCATGGTCAATGAGTGACATCATGGTCAATGAGTGACATCATGGTCAATGAGTGACATCATGGTCAATGAGTGACATCATGGTCAATGAGTGACATCATGGTCAATGAGTGACATCATGGTCAATGAGTGACATCGTGGCCAATGAGTGACATCGTGGTCAATGAGTGACATCATGGTCAATGAGTGACATCATGGTCAATGAGTGACATCGTGGCCAATGAGTGACATCATGGTCAATGAGTGACATCGTGGTCAATGAGTGACATCGTGGCCAATGAGTGACATCGTGGTCAATGAGTGACATCATGGTCAATGAGTGACATCATGGTCAATGAGTGACATCGTGGCCAATGAGTGACATCGTGGCCAATGAGTGACATCATGGTCAATGAGTGACATCATGGTCAATGAGTGACATCATGGTCAATGAGTGACATCATGGTCAATGAGTGACATCATGGTCAATGAGTGACATCGTGGTCAATGAGTGACATCGTGGTCAATGAGTGACATCGTGGTCAATGAGTGACATCATGGTCAATGAGTGACATCATGGTCAATGAGTGACATCGTGGTCAATGAGTGACATCATGGTCAATGAGTGACATCATGGTCAACGAGTGACATCGTGGTCAATGAGTGACATCATGGTGTTGGATGCATATAGTCAGATTAACATAGTGTTGGATGCATATAGTCAGATTAACATAGTGTTGGATGCATATAGTCAGATTAACATAGTGTTGGATGCATATAGTCAGATTAACATAGTGTTGGATGCATATAGTCAGATTAACATAGTGTTGGATGCATATAGTCAGATTAACATAGTGTTAGATGCATATTGTCAGATTAACATAGTGTTGGATGCATATTGTCAGATTAACATAGTGTTGGATGCATATAGTCAGATTATCATAGTGTTGGATGCATATTGTCAGATTAACATAGTGTTAGATGCATATTGTCAGATTAACATAGTGTTGGATGCATATTGTCAGATTAACATAGTGTTGGATGCATATAGTCAGATTAACATAGTGTTGGATGCATATAGTCAGATTAACATAGTGTTGGATGCATATAGTCAGATTAACATAGTGTTGGATGCATATAGTCAGATTATCATAGTGTTGGATGCATATTGTCAGATTAACATAGTGTTGGATGCATATAGTCAGATTAACATAGTGTTGGATGCATATAGTCAGATTATCATAGTGTTGGATGCATATAGTCAGATTAACATAGTGTTGGATGCATATAGTCAGATTATCATAGTGTTGGATGCATATAGTCAGATTAACATAGTGTTGGATGCATATAGTCAGATTATCATATTGTTGGATGCATATAGTCAGATTATCATAGTGTTGGATGCATATAGTCAGATTAACATAGTGTTGGATGCATATAGTCAGATTAACATAGTGTTGGATGCATATAGTCAGATTATCATAGTGTTGGATGCATATAGTCAGATTAACATAGTGTTGGATGCATATAGTCAGATTAACATAGTGTTGGATGCATATAGTCAGATTAACATAGTGTTGGATGCATATAGTCAGATTAACATAGTGTTGGATGCATATAGTCAGATTAACATAGTGTTGGATGCATATAGTCAGATTATCATAGTGTTGGATGCATATAGTCAGATTATCATAGTGTTGGATGCATATTGTCAGATTAACATAGTGTTGGATGCATATAGTCAGATTATCATAGTGTTGGATGCATATAGTCAGATTAACATAGTGTTGGATGCATATAGTCAGATTAACATAGTGTTGGATGCATATAGTCAGATTAACATAGTGTTGGATGCATATAGTCAGATTAACATAGTGTTGGATGCATATTGTCAGATTAACATAGTGTTGGATGCATATTGTCAGATTAACATAGTGTTGGATGCATATTGTCAGATTAACATAGTGTTGGATGCATATAGTCAGATTAACATAGTGTTGGATGCATATAGTCAGATTAACATAGTGTTGGATGCATATAGTCAGATTAACATAGTGTTGGATGCATATTGTCAGATTATCATAGTGTTGGATGCATATAGTCAGATTATCATAGTGTTGGATGCATATAGTCAGATTAACATAGTGTTGGATGCATATAGTCAGATTATCATAGTGTTGGATGCATATAGTCAGATTAACATAGTGTTGGATGCATATAGTCAGATTAACATAGTGTTGGATGCATATAGTCAGATTAACATAGTGTTGGATGCATATAGTCAGATTAACATAGTGTTGGATGCATATAGTCAGATTAACATAGTGTTGGATGCATATAGTCAGATTAACATAGTGTTGGATGCATATAGTCAGATTATCATAGTGTTGGATGCATATAGTCAGATTAACATAGTGTTGGATGCATATAGTCAGATTATCATAGTGTTGGATGCATATTGTCAGATTAACATAGTGTTGGATGCATATAGTCAGATTATCATAGTGTTGGATGCATATAGTCAGATTAACATAGTGTTGGATGCATATTGTCAGATTAACATAGTGTTGGATGCATATACTCAGATTAACATAGTGTTGGATGCATATAGTCAGATTAACATAGTGTTGGATGCATATAGTCAGATTAACATAGTGTTGGATGCATATAGTCAGATTAACATAGTGTTAGATGCATATTGTCAGATTAACATAGTGTTGGATGCATATAGTCAGATTAACATAGTGTTGGATGCATATAGTCAGATTAACATAGTGTTGGATGCATATAGTAAGATTAACATAGTGTTGGATGCATATAGTCAGATTAACATAGTGTTAGATGCATATTGTCAGATTAACATAGTGTTGGATGCATATAGTCAGATTAACATAGTGTTGGATGCATATAGTCAGATTAACATAGTGTTGGATGCATATAGTCAGATTAACATAGTGTTGGATGCATATAGTCAGATTAACATAGTGTTGGATGCATATAGTCAGATTAACATAGTGTTGGATGCATATAGTCAGATTAACATAGTGTTGGATGCATATAGTCAGATTAACATAGTGTTGGATGCATATAGTCAGATTAACATAGTGTTGGATGCATATAGTCAGATTAACATAGTGTTGGATGCATATAGTCAGATTAACATAGTGTTGGATGCATATAGTCAGATTAACATAGTGTTGGATGCATATTGTCAGATTAACATAGTGTTGGATGCATATACTCAGATTAACATAGTGTTGGATGCATATAGTCAGATTAACATAGTGTTGGATGCATATAGTCAGATTAACATAGTGTTAGATGCATATTGTCAGATTAACATAGTGTTGGATGCATATAGTCAGATTAACATAGTGTTGGATGCATATAGTCAGATTAACATAGTGTTGGATGCATATAGTCAGATTAACATAGTGTTGGATGCATATAGTCAGATTAACATAGTGTTGGATGCATATAGTCAGATTAACATAGTGTTGGATGCATATAGTCAGATTAACATAGTGTTGGATGCATATAGTCAGATTAACATAGTGTTGGATGCATATAGTCAGATTAACATAGTGTTGGATGCATATAGTCAGATTAACATAGTGTTGGATGCATATAGTCAGATTAACATAGTGTTAGATGCATATAGTCAGATTAACATAGTGTTGGATGCATATAGTCAGATTAACATAGTGTTGGATGCATATAGTCAGATTAACATAGTGTTGGATGCATATAGTCAGATTAACATAGTGTTGGATGCATATTGTCAGATTAACATAGTGTTGGATGCATATACTCAGATTAACATAGTGTTGGATGCATATAGTCAGATTAACATAGTGTTGGATGCATATAGTCAGATTAACATAGTGTTGGATGCATATAGTCAGATTAACATAGTGTTGGATGCATATAGTCAGATTAACATAGTGTTGGATGCATATAGTCAGATTATCATAGTGTTGGATGCATATAGTCAGATTAACATAGTGTTGGATGCATATAGTCAGATTATCATAGTGTTGGATGCATATACTCAGATTAACATAGTGTTGGATGCATATAGTCAGATTATCATAGTGTTGGATGCATATTGTCAGATTAACATAGTGTTGGATGCATATACTCAGATTAACATAGTGTTGGATGCATATAGTCAGATTAACATAGTGTTGGATGCATATAGTCAGATTAACATAGTGTTAGATGCATATTGTCAGATTAACATAGTGTTGGATGCATATAGTCAGATTAACATAGTGTTGGATGCATATAGTCAGATTAACATAGTGTTGGATGCATATAGTCAGATTAACATAGTGTTGGATGCATATAGTCAGATTAACATAGTGTTGGATGCATATAGTCAGATTAACATAGTGTTGGATGCATATACTCAGATTAACATAGTGTTGGATGCATATAGTCAGATTAACATAGTGTTGGATGCATATAGTCAGATTAACATAGTGTTGGATGCATATACTCAGATTATCATAGTGTTGGATGCATATAGTCAGATTAACATAGTGTTGGATGCATATTGTCAGATTAACATAGTGTTGGATGCATATAGTCAGATTAACATAGTGTTAGATGCATATTGTCAGATTAACATAGTGTTGGATGCATATACTCAGATTAACATAGTGTTGGATGCATATAGTCAGATTAACATAGTGTTGGATGCATATACTCAGATTAACATAGTGTTGGATGCATATAGTCAGATTAACATAGTGTTGGATGCATATAGTCAGATTAACATAGTGTTGGATGCATATAGTCAGATTAACATAGTGTTGGATGCATATAGTCAGATTAACATAGTGTTGGATGCATATAGTCAGATTAACATAGTGTTGGATGCATATAGTCAGATTAACATAGTGTTGGATGCATATAGTCAGATTAACATAGTGTTGGATGCATATAGTCAGATTAACATAGTGTTGGATGCATATAGTCAGATTAACATAGTGTTGGATGCATATAGTCAGATTAACATAGTGTTGGATGCATATAGTCAGATTAACATAGTGTTGGATGCATATAGTCAGATTAACATAGTGTTGGATGCATATAGTCAGATTAACATAGTGTTGGATGCATATTGTCAGATTATCATAGTGTTGGATGCATATAGTCAGATTAACATAGTGTTGGATGCATATAGTCAGATTAACATAGTGTTGGATGCATATAGTCAGATTAACATAGTGTTGGATGCATATTGTCAGATTATCATAGTGTTGGATGCATATAGTCAGATTAACATAGTGTTGGATGCATATAGTCAGATTAACATAGTGTTGGATGCATATAGTCAGATTAACATAGTGTTGGATGCATATTGTCAGATTAACATAGTGTTGGATGCATATAGTCAGATTAACATAGTGTTGGATGCATATAGTCAGATTAACATAGTGTTGGATGCATATATGACCAAATTTCACTGGGAGACTGTCATTGGATTTTTTTGAATTTTTGTTTTTTCATTTCATATCAAAGCAGGGAATCATAGCTTCAAATTGACATATTGGTTGTTCAGTTTGACCCACCAGTTTTGGAGATATGGTTTATAGAGTAATGTCTGGCAGAGAAACAGCGAGTTGAGAAAACAGGCTTGAAAAGGTTCACTTCTGTGGTCTCTAACATTACAATAGCTACATGTTTAAGCATTCTTTTCATATTGACAATTTCAGCTTTGACACTTATTCCAGACATGCTATATAGTATGTGACGAGTCTTCCTGTGCTATTAACTCATTTAAAAAAATAAAATAAAAGTTTTTCTCCTGGTGAAAAGCTGGAATGTGCGCGATGGCAGTCTCTCAGTCAAATCTGGTCACATATTGTCAGATTAACATCTAGTGTTGGATGCATATTGACATATTAGCATGCATATTAGGATGCATATTGTCAGATGTCTATGCATGCAGTTATGCAGATGTCTATGCATGCAGTTAGGTCATTGTGTTTTCATATCAGTGTAGACGTGTATGTGTGTATGATGTTAGATTCATATCTTAGTGTCTAGTCATAGAGTATGTCAGTGTCAGATTCATAATATTATGTCAGTGTCAGATTCATAATATTATGTCAGTATATCAGTGTATATATATATATATATATATATATATATATATATATATGTGTATATATATCATATCAGTATGTATCATAATGATATGATTCATATCAGTGTGTATGTATGTATGTATCATAATGTTATGATTCATATCAGTGTGTATGTATGTATCATAATGATATGATTCATATCAGTATGTATGTATGTATCATAATGATATGATTCATATCAGTATGTATGTATGTATCATAATGATATGATTCATATCAGTATGTATGTATGTATCATAATGATATGATTCATATCAGTATGTATGTATGTATGTATCATAATGATATGATTCATATCAGTATGTATGTATGTATGTATCATAATGATATGATTCATATCAGTATGTATGTATGTATCATAATGATATGATTCATATCAGTGTGTATGTATGTATCATAATGATATGATTCATATCAGTATGTATGTATGTATCATAATGATATGATTCATATCAGTGTGTATGTATGTATCATAATGTTATGATTCATATCAGTATGTATGTATGTATCATAATGATATGATTCATATCAGTGTGTATGTATGTATCATAATGATATGATTCATATCAGTATGTATGTATGTATCATAATGTTATGATTCATATCAGTATGTATGTATGTATGTATCATAATGATATGATTCATATCAGTGTGTATGTATGTATGTATGTATCATAATGATATGATTCATATCAGTATGTATGTATGTATCATAATGTTATGATTCATATCAGTATGTATGTATGTATCATAATGATATGATTCATATCAGTATGTATGTATGTATGTATCATAATGATATGATTCATATCAGTATGTATGTATGTATCATAATGATATGATTCATATCAGTGTGTATGTATGTATCATAATGATATGATTCATATCAGTATGTATGTATGTATCATAATGATATGATTCATATCAGTATGTATGTATGTATCATAATGATATGATTCATATCAGTATGTATGTATGTATGTATCATAATGATATGATTCATATCAGTATGTATGTATGTATCATAATGATATGATTCATATCAGTATGTATGTATGTATCATAATGATATGATTCATATCAGTATGTATGTATGTATCATAATGATATGATTCATATCAGTGTGTATGTATGTATCATAATTATATGATTCATATCAGTATGTATGTATGTATCATAATGATATGATTCATATCAGTATGTATGTATGTATCATAATGATATGATTCATATCAGTATGTATGTATGTATCATAATGATATGATTCATATCAGTATGTATGTATGTATCATAATGATATGATTCATATCAGTATGTATGTATGTATCATAATGTTATGATTCATATCAGTATGTATGTATGTATGTATCATAATGATATGATTCATATCAGTGTGTATGTATGTATGTATGTATCATAATGATATGATTCATATCAGTATGTATGTATGTATCATAATGTTATGATTCATATCAGTATGTATGTATGTATCATAATGATATGATTCATATCAGTATGTATGTATGTATGTATCATAATGATATGATTCATATCAGTATGTATGTATGTATCATAATGATATGATTCATATCAGTGTGTATGTATGTATCATAATGATATGATTCATATCAGTATGTATGTATGTATCATAATGATATGATTCATATCAGTATGTATGTATGTATCATAATGATATGATTCATATCAGTATGTATGTATGTATGTATCATAATGATATGATTCATATCAGTATGTATGTATGTATCATAATGATATGATTCATATCAGTATGTATGTATGTATCATAATGATATGATTCATATCAGTATGTATGTATGTATCATAATGATATGATTCATATCAGTGTGTATGTATGTATCATAATTATATGATTCATATCAGTATGTATGTATGTATCATAATGATATGATTCATATCAGTATGTATGTATGTATCATAATGATATGATTCATATCAGTGTGTATGTATGTATCATAATGATATGATTCATATCAGTATGTATGTATGTATCATAATGATATGATTCATATCAGTATGTATGTATGTATCATAATGATATGATTCATATCAGTGTGTATGTATGTATCATAATTATATGATTCATATCAGTATGTATGTATGTATCATAATGATATGATTCATATCAGTATGTATGTATGTATCATAATGATATGATTCATATCAGTATGTATGTATGTATCATAATGTTATGATTCATATCAGTGTGTATGTATGTATCATAATGATATGATTCATATCAGTATGTATGTATCATAATGTTATGATTCATATCAGTATGTATGTATGTATCATAATGTTATGATTCATATCAGTATGTATGTATGTATGTATCATAATGATATGATTCATATCAGTATGTATGTATGTATCATAATGATATGATTCATATCAGTATGTATGTATGTATGTATCATAATGATATGATTCATATCAGTATGTATGTATGTATCATAATGATATGATTCATATCAGTATGTATGTATGTATCATAATGATATGATTCATATCAGTATGTATGTATGTATGTATCATAATGATATGATTCATATCAGTATGTATGTATGTATCATAATGATATGATTCATATCAGTATGTATGTATGTATCATAATGATATGATTCATATCAGTATGTATGTATGTATCATAATGATATGATTCATATCAGTATGTATGTATGTATCATAATGTTATGATTCATATCAGTATGTATGTATGTATGTATCATAATGATATGATTCATATCAGTATGTATGTATGTATCATAATGATATGATTCATATCAGTATGTATGTATGTATCATAATGATATGATTCATATCAGTGTGTATGTATGTATGTATCATAATGATATGATTCATATCAGTATGTATGTATGTATCATAATGATATGATTCATATCAGTATGTATGTATGTATCATAATGATATGATTCATATCAGTGTGTATGTATGTATGTATCATAATGATATGATTCATATCAGTATGTATGTATGTATGTATCATAATGATATGATTCATATCAGTATGTATGTATGTATCATAATGATATGATTCATATCAGTATGTATGTATGTATCATAATGATATGATTCATATCAGTATGTATGTATGTATCATAATGATATGATTCATATCAGTATGTATGTAT
The DNA here is from genome assembly GCF_964188405.1 of Protomyctophum parallelum. NCBI lineage: Eukaryota > Metazoa > Chordata > Actinopteri > Myctophiformes > Myctophidae > Protomyctophum > Protomyctophum parallelum. Next base: position 1,246,693 of record NC_139698.1, on the reverse strand, counting down.
GTATGTATCATAATGATATGATTCATATCAGTATGTATGTATGTATGTATCATAATGTTATGATTCATATCAGTATGTATGTATGTATCATAATGATATGATTCATATCAGTGTGTATGTATGTATGTATGTATCATAATGTTATGATTCATATCAGTATGTATGTATGTATCATAATGATATGATTCATATCAGTATGTATGTATGTATCATAATGATATGATTCATATCAGTGTGTATGTATGTATGTATCATAATGATATGATTCATATCAGTATGTATGTATGTATCATAATGATATGATTCATATCAGTATGTATGTATGTATCATAATGTTATGATTCATATCAGTATGTATGTATGTATCATAATGATATGATTCATATCAGTATGTATGTATGTATCATAATGATATGATTCATATCAGTATGTATGTATGTATCATAATGATATGATTCATATCAGTATGTATGTATGTATCATAATGATATGATTCATATCAGTGTGTATGTATGTATGTATCATAATGTTATGATTCATATCAGTATGTATGTATGTATCATAATGATATGATTCATATCAGTGTGTATGTATGTATCATAATGATATGATTCATATCAGTATGTATGTATGTATGTATCATAATGATATGATTCATATCAGTATGTATGTATGTATCATAATGATATGATTCATATCAGTATGTATGTATGTATGTATCATAATGATATGATTCATATCAGTATGTATGTATCATAATGTTATGATTCATATCAGTATGTATGTATGTATCATAATGATATGATTCATATCAGTATGTATGTATCATAATGATATGATTCATATCAGTATGTATGTATGTATCATAATGATATGATTCATATCAGTATGTATGTATGTATCATAATGTTATGATTCATATCAGTATGTATGTATGTATCATAATGATATGATTCATATCAGTATGTATGTATCATAATGTTATGATTCATATCAGTATGTATGTATGTATCATAATGATATGATTCATATCAGTATGTATGTATCATAATGTTATGATTCATATCAGTATGTATGTATGTATCATAATGATATGATTCATATCAGTATGTATGTATGTATGTATCATAATGTTATGATTCATATCAGTATGTATGTATGTATCATAATGTTATGATTCATATCAGTATGCATGCATCATATCAGATGTTAACCAACCGGCAGAATCTTCGGTGGACCTCAGACTCCATGTAGCGTCTCTGTCTGTAGCTCCTGGTGGAACAACGACGCAAACACAACATGAGACACGACGGAATGACGTCACGCTGAGGTCATTCTGACCTGAGGCCATTCTGACCTGAGGTCATTCTGACCTGAGGTCATTCTGACCTGAGGTCATTCTGACCTGAGGCCATTCTGACCTGAGGCCATTCTGACCTGAGGTCATTATGAGACCTGCTGAGTATCATTATCATAATTTCTATTTTAGTTTTAGTCATTTAGTCTCTTGAATAGTTTTCACTTAGTTTTAGTCACATTTTAGTCACCTGGAATGTTCTAGTGTTTAGTCTAGTTTTAGTCGACTAAATGTCATACGATTTTAGTCGACTAAATCTACAGTTGATTTAGTCGACTAAAATGTGTTTTGACAGGCCTTGATGTCGTTGTAATGACATATTTTACACTTTGAATGCATGCTGAAAATAGCAGATATACAATCTGAGATTGTACAACACTGCAGAGAGCCTCATGAGACCTGCTGAGAGCCTCATAGAAAGTAGGGGCCACTTTGACGACGGCGAGGGCCAATGTATTTCCACACTCACTCCAGAGGGGCCACAGTGCATATCACTGTCGTAGCAAAAAATAGCCGATCTACAAGCTCAAAACGCGTCGCGTCGCGGTGCGACGCGTTTTGAGCTTGTAGATCGGCTATTCTTTGCTATATTTGAATTGAAAACCTGAATAATTTTTTTGTTATTTTTGAACTGGAATTCTGACAAGTAACCTTTTTATTTAATTTTAGATGCATTTAGTTATAGTTATGTTAACTTTATATGAACTGTTAACATAACTACATCGGACACAAAAAGGCAATACCATTTTAATACTAGTCATGAAGTAATTAAAGCGGGTTTGCTGAAATCAATACTACATCAGTATTCATGCGGGGCCGCATTAAGTGAAGCTGGGGGGCCGCATGTGGCCCCCGGGCCGCCAGTTGCCCACCCCTACATAGATTATCAATATCATTCTGAGTATCCTTAATGACTGTTGGTAGGGCGTTCCACATTTTGGTGGCATAGGAGCGAAAATAATTTAGTCCCTTGTTTGTGCCGAATCTGGGTTTCACATGGTGACACTTACTTATAGGGCCAGGGTTAAATATATATATATATATATATATATATATATATAGTATAAATAAACGTATAATGAATTGATCAGGAGTGAGTGAGTGACAGGTGACACTTACTTATATGGCCAGGGTTAAATAAATAAATATATAAATATATAGTATAAATAAACGTATAATTCATTGATCAGGGGTGAGTGACATGTGACCCTTACTTATAGGACCAGGGTTAAATAAATATATATATAGTATAAATGAAGGTATAATTGATTGATCAGGTGACCCTTACTTCAGCGCCCAGGCTGTGCCGGCCAGGATGAGTCCCAGGAACAGGATGGAGCCCACCACGGCGCCGATGATGACGTTGGTGCTGACCGCACCTGATGACACACACAGAGGGGGGGAGGGGGGCACACTGACCATCAGTCACACTGACCATCAGTCACACTGACCATCAGTCACACTGACCATCAGTCACACTAACACTGACCATCACTCACATTAACACTGACCATCAGTCACACTGACCATCAGTCACACTAACACTGACCATCAGTCACATTAACACTGACCATCAGTCACACTGACCATCAGTCACACTGACACTGACCATCAGTCACACTAACACTGACCATCAGTCACACTAACACTGACCATCAGTCACACTAACACTGACCATCAGTCACACTAACACTGACCATCAGTCACACTAACACTGACCATCAGTCACACTAACACTGACCATCAGTCACACTAACACTGACCATCAGTCACATTAACACTGACCATCAGTCACACTAACACTGACCATCAGTCACATTAACACTGACCATCAGTCACACTAAAACTGACCATCAGTCACATTAACACTGACCATCAGTCACACTGACCATCAGTCACATTAACACTGACCATCAGTCACACTGACCATCAGTCACACTGACCATCAGTCACACTAACACTGACCATCAGTCACACTGACCATCAGTCACATTAACACTGACCATCAGTCACACTAACACTGACCATCAGTCACACTAACACTGACCATCAGTCACATTAACACTGACCATCAGTCACACTAACACTGACCATCAGTCACATTAACACTGACCATCAGTCACACTAACACTGACCATCAGTCACACTAACACTGACCATCAGTCACACTAACACTGACCATCAGTCACATTAACACTGACCATCAGTCACACTAACACTGACCATCAGTCACACTAACACTGACCATCAGTCACATTAACACTGACCATCAGTCACACTAACACTGACCATCAGTCACACTAACACTGACCATCAGTCACACTGACCATCAGTCACATTAACACTGACCATCAGTCACACTGACCATCAGTCACACTAACACTGACCATCAGTCACACTAAAACTGACCATCAGTCACACTAACACTGACCATCAGTCACACTAACACTGACCATCAGTCACACTAACACTGACCATCAGTCACACTAACACTGACCATCAGTCACACTAACACTGACCATCAGTCACATTAACACTGACCATCAGTCACACTAACACTGACCATCAGTCACACTAACACTGACCATCAGTCACATTAACACTGACCATCAGTCACACTAACACTGACCATCAGTCACACTGACCATCAGTCACACTAACACTGACCATCAGTCACATTAACACTGACCATCAGTCACACTAACACTGACCATCAGTCACATTAACACTGACCATCAGTCACACTAACACTGACCATCAGTCACACTAAAACTGACCATCAGTCACATTAACACTGACCATCAGTCACACTAACACTGACCATCAGTCACACTAACACTGACCATCAGTCACACTAAAACTGACCATCAGTCACACTAACACTGACCATCAGTCACACTAACACTGACCATCAGTCACACTAACACTGACCATCAGTCACACTAACACTGACCATCAGTCACACTAACACTGACCATCAGTCACACTAACACTGACCATCAGTCACACTGACCATCAGTCACACTGACCATCAGTCACACTGACCATCAGTCACATTAACACTGACCATCAGTCACACTGACCATCAGTCACATTAACACTGACCATCAGTCACATTAACACTGACCATCAGTCACACTGACCATCAGTCACACTGACCAGCAGTCACATTAACACTGACCATCAGTCACATTAACACTGACCATCAGTCACATTAACACTGACCATCACGCTTAAGAGGAAAAGCCTGAAAGGAAAGCAACAGGATGGGGATCAACCAGGAACAAGGGAAGGATGTTACAGTTCTGCTACACCTCAGTACAAGCTCAGCCAGCACATTATTACGACCTTTAGGTTCGCGTGTGCTTAGGTTTAGGGTTAGGTTTAGGGCTAAGTTTTGGGCTAGGTTTAGGGCTAGGTTTAGGGTTAGGGCTAGGTTTAGGATTAGGGCTAGGTTTAGGGCTAGGTTTAGGATTAGGGCTAGGTTTAGGGCTAGGTTTAGGGTTAGGTTTAGGGTTAGGGCTAGGTTTAGGGTTAGGGCTAGGTTTCTGACTTGCTGGGTGTTGAAAAGCCAGTCGAACTGTCGGGCTGCTTTTCGTTTTCGCGGGCCGCGGATTAGGGCTTAAGGCTGGCTCCCCGTGGGGGCGGGGCAGGGCGGGTCATGAAAAAAAGAGCCGGCCCGTGCATCACTAGAACACACACTTATTTCCTTTTCTTTCTGATCAGGACAGAGGAAGGAGGAGGAGGAACCAGGAAATGACATCAAAGAAAGACGACAGAAACACGAACGAAAGATGAAGTGAAATCTGACCTCCGGGCACGCCGTCAAACACATGAGCCTGTCCGTGAGGAATGGACGAAAACAAATGAAAACAAAATGACATGCATGTTCAATACAATGACATCATTTAGGGTTCAATACAATGAAGCTCTGAGAAAACCGTAGAGATAACGGGCAAACAAACAATTCTTCTGCATTCTCTGATCGTGTACACTTTAACAATAATGTAACCTGTGTTGAAACCTAAACATAAAAGGAAACCAAATGGATTGCATGTGTTTGTTAATAAAGATCTAATTAAGGGTCCATTTGGTTACCAACTCTCCATCATTTAGCTGCATATATGGGGACCACCTGGAGGTCCCCGGACCGCCGGTTGAGAACCGCTGGTCTACACGACAGACAGACAGACAGACAGACAGACAGACAGACAGACAGACAGACAGACAGACAGACAGACAGACAGACAGACAGGTACCTGAGACAGAGGCCGGGGGTCCCACCACCAGGTAACCCAGAGGACTGGTGGAGTTACAGTCCTCTCCCACCCAGCCCAGGTGACACACACACCTCAGCTCGCTGCTGCACACCTGAGGACACGCACGCACACACGCACGCACGCACACACACACACACACACACACACACACACACACACACACACACACACACACACACACACACACACACACACACACACACACACACACACACACACACACACACACACACACACACACACACACACACACACAGAAGCACATTACAACTTCATTACATGGCATGAGGCAAAACATTCAACCATTATGTTAACTGTCTACTATTACAGACTTTGACAACTCTGTGGTAAATCGGGTGCTGTTGGGATTTACAAAGTATTACTATTTTTGATACAGAGACAGCCATGGTTGAGGAGAGGAGAAAACAAGACTGACTGTTGAGGAGAGGAGAAAACAAGACTAACTGTTGAGGAGAGGAGAAAACAAGACTAACTGTTGAGGAGAGGAGAAAACAAGACTAACTGTTGAGGAGAGGAGAAAACAAGACTAACTGTTGAGGAGAGGAGAAAACAAGACTAACTGTTGAGGAGAGGAGAAAACAAGACTAACTGTTGAGGAGAGGAGAAAACAAGACTAACTGTTGAGGAGAGGAGAAAACAAGACTAGATGTTGAGGAGAGGAGAAAACAAGACTAACTGTTGAGGAGAGGAGAAAACAAGACTAACTGTTGAGGAGAGGAGTAAACAAGACTAGATGTTGAGGAGAGGAGAAAACAAGACTAACTGTTGAGGAGAGGAGAAAACAAGACTAACTGTTGAGGAGAGGAGAAAACAAGACTAACTGTTGAGGAGAGGAGAAAACAAGACTAGCTGTTCAGGAGAGGAGAAAACAAGACTAACTGTTGAGGAGAGGAGAAAACAAGACTAACTGTTGAGGAGAGGAGAAAACAAGACTGACTGTTGAGGAGAGGAGAAAACAAGACTAACTGTTGAGGAGAGGAGAAAACAAGACTAACTGTTGAGGAGAGGAGAAAACAAGACTAGCTGTTCAGGAGAGGAGAAAACAAGACTAACTGTTGAGGAGAGGAGAAAACAAGACTAACTGTTGAGGAGAGGAGAAAACAAGACTGACTGTTGAGGAGAGGAGAAAACAAGACTAACTGTTGAGGAGAGGAGAAAACAAGACTAACTGTTGAGGAGAGGAGAAAACAAGACTAGCTGTTGAGGAGAGGAGAAAACAAGACTGACTGTTGAGGAGAGGAGAAAACAAGACTAAGTGTTGAGGAGAGGAGAAAACAAGACTGACTGTTGAGGAGAGGAGAAAACAAGACTAACTGTTGAGGAGAGGAGAAAACAAGACTAACTGTTGAGGAGAGGAGAAAACAAGACTGACTGTTGAGGAGAGGAGAAAACAAGACTAAGTGTTGAGGAGAGGAGAAAACAAGACTAACTGTTGAGGAGAGGAGAAAACAAGACTGACTGTTGAGGAGAGGAGAAAACAAGACTGACTGTTGAGGAGAGGAGAAAACAAGACTAACTGTTGAGGAGAGGAGAAAACAAGACTAGATGTTGAGGAGAGGAGAAAACAAGACTAACTGTTGAGGAGAGGAGAAAACAAGACTAACTGTTGAGGAGAGGAGAAAACAAGACTAGATGTTGAGGAGAGGAGAAAACAAGACTAACTGTTGAGGAGAGGAGAAAACAAGACTAACTGTTGAGGAGAGGAGAAAACAAGACTAACTGTTGAGGAGAGGAGAAAACAAGACTAGCTGTTCAGGAGAGGAGAAAACAAGACTAACTGTTGAGGAGAGGAGAAAACAAGACTAACTGTTGAGGAGAGGAGAAAACAAGACTGACTGTTGAGGAGAGGAGAAAACAAGACTAACTGTTGAGGAGAGGAGAAAACAAGACTAACTGTTGAGGAGAGGAGAAAACAAGACTAACTGTTGAGGAGAGGAGAAAACAAGACTAGCTGTTGAGGAGAGGAGAAAACAAGACTAGCTGTTCAGAAGAGGAGAAAACAAGACTGACTGTTGAGGAGAGGAGAAAACAAGACTAACTGTTGAGGAGAGGAGAAAACAAGACTAACTGTTGAGGAGAGGAGAAAACAAGACTAACTGTTGAGGAGAGGAGAAAACAAGACTAGCTGTTGAGGAGAGGAGAAAACAAGACTAACTGTTGAGGAGAGGAGAAAACAAGACTGACTGTTGAGGAGAGGAGAAAACAAGACTAAGTGTTGAGGAGAGGAGAAAACAAGACTAACTGTTGAGGAGAGGAGAAAACAAGACTAACTGTTGAGGAGAGGAGAAAACAAGACTGACTGTTGAGGAGAGGAGAAAACAAGACTAGCTGTTGAGGAGAGGAGAAAACAAGACTAACTGTTGAGGAGAGGAGAAAACAAGACTAGCTGTTCAGGAGAGGAGAAAACAAGACTAGCTGTTCAGGAGAGGAGAAAACAAGACTGACTGTTGAGGAGAGGAGAAAACAAGACTAACTGTTGAGGAGAGAAATCTGCCTCATCTGTTTGGCACTCTAACGCCATAATAGTGAAGAATTCTGTGTGTGTGTGTGTGTGTGTGTGTGTGTGTGTGTGTGTGTGTGTGTGTGTGTGTGCGTGCGTGCGTGAGTGCGTGTACCCCGTGTCCAGAGCAGATGGTCTTGTCGGTGGTTCCAGGGCAGGTGCTGAAGTTGAACTGCTGGATTGGGAGACACTTGTGGTTGAAGCAGATTGTGTCTGTTCCGCACGCCGTTCCATCCTCCACATATCCCAGGTCACTGTCTCCATCGATGAGCACATGACCCCCACTGAAGCCACACACACACACACACACACACACACACACACACTGGAGTGAGTGTGGGTGGAACTATAGCGGCCCTCTGGAGTGAGTGTGGAACTATAGCGGCCCTCTGGAGTGAGTGTGGAACTATAGCGGCCCTCTGGAGTGAGTGTGGAACTATAGCGGCCCTCTGGAGTGAGTGTGGAACTATAGCGGCCCTCTGGAGTGAGTGTGGAACTATAGTGGCCCTCTGGAGTGAGTGTGGAACTACAGTGTCCCTCTGGAGTGAGTGTGGAACTTAGTGGCCCTCTGGAGTGAGTGTGGAACTATAGTGGCCCTCTGGAGTGAGTGTGGAACTACAGTGGCCCTCTGGAGTGAGTGTGGAACTATAGTGGCCCTCTGGAGTGAGTGTGGAACTATAGTGGCCCTCTGGAGTGAGTGTGGAACTACAGTGGCCCTCTGGAGTGAGTGTGGAACTATAGCGGCCCTCTGGAGTGAGTGTGGAACTATAGCGGCCCTCTGGAGTGAGTGTGGAACTATAGCGGCCCTCTGGAGTGAGTGTGGAACTATAGCGGCCCTCTGGAGTGAGTGTGGAACTATAGCGGCCCTCTGGAGTGAGTGTGGAACTATAGCGGCCCTCTGGAGTGAGTGTGGAACTATAGTGGCCCTCTGGAGTGAGTGTGGAACTACAGTGTCCCTCTGGAGTGAGTGTGGAACTTAGTGGCCCTCTGGAGTGAGTGTGGAACTATAGTGGCCCTCTGGAGTGAGTGTGGAACTACAGTGGCCCTCTGGAGTGAGTGTGGAACTATAGTGGCCCTCTGGAGTGAGTGTGGAACTATAGTGGCCCTCTGGAGTGAGTGTGGAACTACAGTGGCCCTCTGGAGTGAGTGTGGAACTATAGTGGCCCTCTGGAGTGAGTGTGGAACTATAGTGGCCCTCTGGAGTGAGTGTGGAACTATAGTGGCCCTCTGGAGTGAGTGTGGAACTATAGTGGCCCTCTGGAGTGAGTGTGGAACTACAGTGGTCCTCTGGAGTGAGTGTGGAACTATAGTGGCCCTCTGGAGTGAGTGTGGAAATATAGTGGCCCTCTGGAGTGAGTGTGGAAATATAGTGGCCCTCTGGAGTGAGTGTGGAACTATAGTGGCCCTCTGGAGTGAGTGTGGAAATATAGTGGCCCTCTGGAGTGAGTGTGGAAATATAGTGGCCCTCTGGAGTGAGTGTGGAACTATAGTGGCCCTCTGGAGTGAGTGTGGAACTATAGTGGCCCTCTGGAGTGAGTGTGGAACTATAGTGGCCCTCTGGAGTGAGTGTGGAAATATAGTGGCCCTCTGGAGTGAGTGTGGAAATATAGTGGCCCTCTGGAGTGAGTGTGGAACTATAGCGGCCCTCTGGAGTGAGTGTGGAACTATAGTGGTCCTCTGGAGTGAGTGTGGAACTATAGCGGCCCTCTGGAGTGAGTGTGGAACTATAGTGGTCCTCTGGAGTGAGTGTGGAACTATAGTGGTCCTCTGGAGTGAGTGTGGAACTACAGTGGTCCTCTGGAGTGAGTGTGGAACTACAGTGGCCCTCTGGAGTGAGTGTGGAACTATAGTGGCCCTCTGGAGTGAGTGTGGAACTACAGTGGCCCTCTGGAGTGAGTGTGGAACTATAGTGGTCCTCTGGAGTGAGTGTGGAACTATAGTGGCCCTCTGGAGTGAGTGTGGAACTACAGTGGCCCTCTGGAGTGAGTGTTGAACTATAGCGGCCCTCTGGAGTGAGTGTGGAACTACAGTGGCCCTCTGGAGTGAGTGTGGAACTATAGCGGCCCTCTGGAGTGAGTGTGGAACTATAGTGGTCCTCTGGAGTGAGTGTGAAACTATAGCGGCCCTCTGGAGTGAGTGTGGAACTATAGTGGTCCTCTGGAGTGAGTGTGGAACTACAGTGGTCCTCTGGAGTGAGTGTGGAACTACAGTGGCCCTCTGGAGTGAGTGTGGAACTACAGTGGCCCTCTGGAGTGAGTGTGGAACTACAGTGGCCCTCTGGAGTGAGTGTGGAAGCTGCCCAGGCATGCTCTAAACAGTACTACCTGCAGTCCAGTGAGGTGCTGTGCTGGGCCAGAGGCACAGAGAAGGTGGTCAGGCCTCCCTGCAGTTCTCCCAGGCGCGGCGCGGGGGAGATGTTGGAACACAGCAGGTACCCACAATGCACGTCTCTGAAACACAAAGGAACACGCTGCAGTGTGCCACGTTGTTCTACGGCACTGCTTTTCAACCCTTTTCATTATTTTAAAAGGACCATTATTCATTCTGCAGCTGAGCCACGGACCACCATTTGTGACTAAATTTGAAGGAGGGACTGCCATTGGATTTCTTTGAATTTTCGTTTTTTGAAAGCAGGGAATGATAGCTTCAAATGGACATGTTGGTTGTTCAGTTTGACCCTCCAGTTTTGGAGATATGGCTTATAGAGTAATGTCTGGCAGAGAAACAGCGAGTTGAGAAAACAGGCTTGTAAGGTTCACTTCTGTGGTCTCTAACATTACACCTATAGCTACATGTTTAAGCATTTATTTCATATTTACATGTCTTCTGTGGACTCTAACATTACACCTAGCTACATGTTTAAGCATTTATTTCATATTTACAAGTCTTCTGTAACATTACACCAAAGACTACCAGTTGATGACATTTAGCCTCTCAGACCCAAAACTAAATAATTTAGTTGTCGTTGGATAAGATTTTGTCAGCAATTTCATGATAACAAGCAAACGTTGATAAAATATAACACATTTATCCAGATAAATGCAGATGTTTAACAACAATTTAACTCTATAACTTACTGTTTGTTACATTGTATCCAGATGTTTAACTCTATAACTTACTGTTTGTTACATTGTATCCAGGTGTTTAACTCTATAACTTACTGTTTGTTACATTATATCCAGATGTTTAACTCTATAACTTACTGTTTGTTACATTGTATCCAGGTGTTTAACTCTATAACTTACTGTTTGTTACATTGTATCCAGATGTTTAACTCTATAACTTACTGTTTGTTACATTGTATCCAGATGTTTAACTCTATAACTTACTGTTTGTTACATTGTATCCAGGTGTTTAACTCTATAACTTACTGTTTGTTACATTGTATCCAGGTGTTTAACTCTATAACTTACTGTTTGTTACATTGTATCCAGGTGTTTAACTCTATAACTTACTGTTTGTTACATTGTATCCAGATGTTTTAACTCTATAACTTACTGTTTGTTACATTGTATCCAGATGTTTAACTCTATAACTTACTGTTTGTTACATTGTATCCAGATGTTTAACTCTAAAACTTACTGTTTGTTACATTGTATCCAGATGTTTTAACTCTATAACTTACTGTTTGTTACATTGTATCCAGATGTTTTAACTCTATATAACTTACTGTTTGTTACATTGTATCCAGGTGTTTAACTCTATAACTTACTGTTTGTTACATTGTATCCAGATGTTTAACTCTATAACTTACTGTTTGTTACATTGTATCCAAATGTTTTAACTCTATAACTTACTGTTTGTTACATTGTATCCAGATGTTTAACTCTATAACTTACTGTTTGTTACATTGTATCCAGATGTTTTAACTCTATAACTTACTGTTTGTTACATTGTATCCAGGTGTTTAACTCTATAACTTACTGTTTGTTACATTGTATCCAGATGTTTAACTCTATAACTTACTGTTTGTTACATTGCATCCAGATGTTTAACTCTATAACTTACTGTTTGTTACATTGTATCCAGATGTTTAACTCTATAACTTACTGTTTGTTACATTGTATCCAGGTGTTTTAACTCTATAACTTACTGTTTGTTACATTGTATCCAGATGTTTAACTCTATAACTTACTGTTTGTTACATTGTATCCAGATGTTTAACTCTATAACTTACTGTTTGTTACATTGTATCCAGATGTTTTAACTCTATAACTTACTGTTTGTTACATTGTATCCAGGTGTTTAACTCTATAACTTACTGTTTGTTACATTGTATCCAGATGTTTAACTCTATAACTTACTGTTTGTTACATTGCATCCAGATGTTTAACTCTATAACTTACTGTTTGTTACATTGTATCCAGATGTTTAACTCTATAACTTACTGTTTGTTACATTGTATCCAGATGTTTAACTCTATAACTTACTGTTTGTTACATTGTATCCAGATGTTTAACTCTATAACTTACTGTTTGTTACATTGTATCCAGGTGTTTAACTCTATAACTTACTGTTTGTTACATTGTATTCAGGTGTTTTAACTCTATAACTTACTGTTTGTTACATTGTATCCAGGTGTTTAACTCTATAACTTACTGTTTGTTACATTGTATCCAGGTGTTTAACTCTATAACTTACTGTTTGTTACATTGTATACAGATGTTTAACTCTATAACTTACTGTTTGTTACATTGTATCCAGGTGTTTTAACTCTATAACTTACTGTTTGTTACATTGTATCCAGGTGTTTAACTCTATAACTTACTGTTTGTTACATTGTATCCAGATGTTTAACTCTATAACTTACTGTTTGTTACATTGTATCCAGATGTTTAACTCTATAACTTACTGTTTGTTACATTGTATCCAGGTGTTTAACTCTATAACTTACTGTTTGTTACATTGTATCCAGATGTTTAACTCTATAACTTACTGTTTGTTACATTGTATCCAGATGTTTAACTCTATAACTTACTGTTTGTTACATTGTATCCAGGTGTTTTAACTCTATAACTTACTGTTTGTTACATTGTATCCAGGTGTTTTAACTCTATAACTTACTGTTTGTTACATTGTATCCAGATGTTTAACTCTATAACTTACTGTTTGTTACATTGTATTCAGGTGTTTTAACTCTATAACTTACTGTTTGTTACATTGTATCCAGATGTTTAACTCTATAACTTACTGTTTGTTACATTGTATCCAGATGTTTAACTCTATAACTTACTGTTTGTTACATTGTATCCAGGTGTTTAACTCTATAACTTACTGTTTGTTACATTGTATCCAGGTGTTTAACTCTATAACTTACTGTTTGTTACATTGTATCCAGGTGTTTTAACTCTATAACTTACTGTTTGTTACATTGTATCCAGATGTTTAACTCTATAACTTACTGTTTGTTACATTGTATCCAGATGTTTAACTCTATAACTTACTGTTTGTTACATTGTATCCAGGTGTTTAACTCTATAACTTACTGTTTGTTACATTGTATCCAGGTGTTTTAACTCTATAACTTACTGTTTGTTACATTGTATTCAGGTGTTTTAACTCTATAACTTACTGTTTGTTACATTGTATCCAGGTGTTTAACTCTATAACTTACTGTTTGTTACATTGCATCCAGATGTTTAACTCTATAACTTACTGTTTGTTACATTGTATCCAGATGTTTAACTCTATAACTTACTGTTTGTTACATTGTATCCAGATGTTTAACTCTATAACTTACTGTTTGTTACATTGTATCCAGATGTTTAACTCTATAACTTACTGTTTGTTACATTGTATCCAGATGTTTAACTCTATAACTTACTGTTTGTTACATTGTATCCAGGTGTTTAACTCTATAACTTACTGTTTGTTACATTGTATCCAGGTCTTTAACTCTATAACTTACTGTTTGTTACATTGTATACAGATGTTTAACTCTATAACTTACTGTTTGTTACATTGTATCCAGGTGTTTTAACTCTATAACTTACTGTTTGTTACATTGTATCCAGGTGTTTAACTCTATAACTTACTGTTTGTTACATTGTATCCAGATGTTTAACTCTATAACTTACTGTTTGTTACATTGTATCCAGATGTTTAACTCTATAACTTACTGTTTGTTACATTGTATCCAGGTGTTTAACTCTATAACTTACTGTTTGTTACATTGTATCCAGATGTTTAACTCTATAACTTACTGTTTGTTACATTGTATCCAGATGTTTAACTCTATAACTTACTGTTTGTTACATTGTATCCAGGTGTTTTAACTCTATAACTTACTGTTTGTTACATTGTATCCAGGTGTTTTAACTCTATAACTTACTGTTTGTTACATTGTATCCAGATGTTTAACTCTATAACTTACTGTTTGTTACATTGTATTCAGGTGTTTTAACTCTATAACTTACTGTTTGTTACATTGTATCCAGATGTTTAACTCTATAACTTACTGTTTGTTACATTGTATCCAGATGTTTAACTCTATAACTTACTGTTTGTTACATTGTATCCAGGTGTTTAACTCTATAACTTACTGTTTGTTACATTGTATCCAGGTGTTTAACTCTATAACTTACTGTTTGTTACATTGTATCCAGGTGTTTTAACTCTATAACTTACTGTTTGTTACATTGTATCCAGATGTTTAACTCTATAACTTACTGTTTGTTACATTGTATCCAGATGTTTAACTCTATAACTTACTGTTTGTTACATTGTATCCAGGTGTTTAACTCTATAACTTACTGTTTGTTACATTGTATCCAGGTGTTTTAACTCTATAACTTACTGTTTGTTACATTGTATTCAGGTGTTTTAACTCTATAACTTACTGTTTGTTACATTGTATCCAGGTGTTTTAACTCTATAACTTACTGTTTGTTACATTGTATCCAGGTGTTTAACTCTATAACTTACTGTTTGTTACATTGTATCCAGATGTTTAACTCTATAACTTACTGTTTGTTACATTGTATCCAGGTGTTTAACTCTATAACTTACTGTTTGTTACATTGTATCCAAATGTTTTAACTCTATAACTTACTGTTTGTTACATTGTATCCAGGTGTTTAACTCTATAACTTACTGTTTGTTACATTGTATCCAGGTGTTTTAACTCTATAACTTACTGTTTGTTACATTGTATCCAGATGTTTAACTCTATAACTTACTGTTTGTTACATTGTATCCAGGTGTTTAACTCTATAACTTACTGTTTGTTACATTGTATCCAGATGTTTAACTCTATAACTTACTGTTTGTTACATTGTATCCAGATGTTTAACTCTATAACTTACTGTTTGTTACATTGTATCCAGGTGTTTAACTCTATAACTTACTGTTTGTTACATTGTATCCAGGTGTTTTAACTCTATAACTTACTGTTTGTTACATTGTATCCAGGTGTTTAACTCTATAACTTACTGTTTGTTACATTGTATCCAGATGTTTAACTCTATAACTTACTGTTTGTTACATTGTATCCAAGTGTTTTAACTCTATAACTTACTGTTTGTTACATTGTATCCAGATGTTTTAACTCTATAACTTACTGTTTGTTACATTGTATCCAGGTGTTTAACTCTATAACTTACTGTTTGTTACATTGTATCCAGATGTTTAACTCTATAACTTACTGTTTGTTACATTGTATCCAGATGTTTAACTCTATAACTTACTGTTTGTTACATTGTATCCAGATGTTTAACTCTATAACTTACTGTTTGTTACATTGTATCCAGATGTTTAACTCTATAACTTACTGTTTGTTACATTGTATCCAGATGTTTAACTCTATAACTTACTGTTTGTTACATTGTATCCAGGTGTTTAACTCTATAACTTACTGTTTGTTACATTGTATCCAGGTGTTTCAACTCTATAACTTACTGTTTGTTACATTATATCCAGATGTTTAACTCTATAACTTACTGTTTGTTACATTGTATCCAAATGTTTCAACTCTATAACTTACTGTTTGTTACATTATATCCAGATGTTTAACTCTATAACTTACTGTTTGTTACATTGTATCCAGATGTTTAACTCTATAACTTACTGTTTGTTACATTGTATCCAGGTGTTTCAACTCTATAACTTACTGTTTGTTACATTGTATCCAGGTGTTTTAACTCTATAACTTACTGTTTGTTACATTGTATCCAGATGTTTAACTCTATAACTTACTGTTTGTTACATTGTATCCAGATGTTTAACTCTATAACTTACTGTTTGTTACATTGTATCCAGGTGTTTCAACTCTATAACTTACTGTTTGTTACATTGTATCCAGGTGTTTTAACTCTATAATTTACTGTTTGTTACATTGTATCCAGATGTTTAACTCTATAACTTACTGTTTGTTACATTGTATCCAGATGTTTAACTCTATAACTTACTGTTTGTTACATTGTATTCAGGTGTTTTAACTCTATAACTTACTGTTTGTTACATTGTATCCAGGTGTTTCAACTCTATAACTTACTGTTTGTTACATTGTATCCAGATGTTTAACTCTATAACTTACTGTTTGTTACATTGTATCCAGATGTTTTAACTCTATAACTTACTGTTTGTTACATTGTATCCAGATGTTTAACTCTATAACTTACTGTTTGTTACATTGTATCCAGGTGTTTAACTCTATAACTTACTGTTTGTTACATTGTATCCAGATGTTTAACTCTATAACTTACTGTTTGTTACATTGTATCCAGATGTTTAACTCTATAACTTACTGTTTGTTACATTGTATCCAGGTGTTTAACTCTATAACTTACTGTTTGTTACATTGTATCCAGATGTTTAACTCTATAACTTACTGTTTGTTACATTGTATCCAGGTGTTTAACTCTATAACTTACTGTTTGTTACATTGTATCCAGATGTTTTAACTCTATAACTTACTGTTTGTTACATTGTATCCAGGTGTTTTAACTCTATAACTTACTGTTTGTTACATTGTATCCAGGTGTTTAACTCTATAACTTACTGTTTGTTACATTGTATCCAGATGTTTAACTCTATAACTTACTGTTTGTTACATTGTATCCAGGTGTTTAACTCTATAACTTACTGTTTGTTACATTGTATCCAGATGTTTAACTCTATAACTTACTGTTTGTTACATTGTATCCAGATGTTTAACTCTATAACTTACTGTTTGTTACATTGTATCCAGATGTTTAACTCTATAACTTACTGTTTGTTACATCGTATCCAGGTGTTTCAACTCTATAACTTACTGTTTGTTACATTGTATCCAGATGTTTTAACTCTATAACTTACTGTTTGTTACATTGTATCCAGGTGTTTCAACTCTATAACTTACTGTTTGTTACATTGTATCCAGGTGTTTCAACTCTATAACTTACTGTTTGTTACATTGTATCCAGATGTTTAACTCTATAACTTACTGTTTGTTACATTGTATCCAGGTGTTTCAACTCTATAACTTACTGTTTGTTACATTGTATCCAGGTGTTTCAACTCTATAACTTACTGTTTGTTACATTGTATCCAGATGTTTAACTCTATAACTTACTGTTTGTTACATTGTATCCAGATGTTTAACTCTATAACTTACTGTTTGTTACATTGTATCCAGATGTTTAACTCTATAACTTACTGTTTGTTACATTGTATCCAGATGTTTAACTCTATAACTTACTGTTTGTTACATTGTATCCAGGTGTTTTAACTCTATAACTTACTGTTTGTTACATTGTATCCAGGTGTTTTAACTCTATAACTTACTGTTTGTTACATTGTATCCAGATGTTTAACTCTATAACTTACTGTTTGTTACATTGTATCCAGGTGTTTTAACTCTATAACTTACTGTTTGTTACATTGTATTCAGGTGTTTTAACTCTATAACTTACTGTTTGTTACATTGTATCCAGGTGTTTAACTCTATAACTTACTGTTTGTTACATTGTATCCAGGTGTTTCAACTCTATAACTTACTGTTTGTTACATTGTATCCAGATGTTTAACTCTATAACTTACTGTTTGTTACATTGTATCCAGATGTTTAACTCTATAACTTACTGTTTGTTACATTGTATCCAGATGTTTAACTCTATAACTTACTGTTTGTTACATTGTATCCAGGTGTTTAACTCTATAACTTACTGTTTGTTACATTGTATCCAGGTGTTTAACTCTATAACTTACTGTTTGTTACATTGTATCCAGATGTTTAACTCTATAACTTACTGTTTGTTACATTGTATCCAGATGTTTAACTCTATAACTTACTGTTTGTTACATTGTATCCAGGTGTTTAACTCTATAACTTACTGTTTGTTACATTGTATCCAGATGTTTAACTCTATAACTTACTGTTTGTTACATTGTATCCAGGTGTTTAACTCTATAACTTACTGTTTGTTACATTGTATCCAGATGTTTAACTATATAACTTACTGTTTGTTACATTGTATCCAGATGTTTAACTCTATAACTTACTGTTTGTTACATTGTATCCAGATGTTTAACTCTATAACTTACTGTTTGTTACATTGTATCCAGATGTTTAACTCTATAACTTACTGTTTGTTACATTGTATCCAGGTGTTTAACTCTATAACTTACTGTTTGTTACATTGTATCCAGGTGTTTTAACTCTATAACTTACTGTTTGTTACATTGTATCCAGATGTTTAACTCTATAACTTACTGTTTGTTACATTGTATCCAGGTGTTTTAACTCTATAACTTACTGTTTGTTACATTGTATCCAGATGTTTAACTCTATAACTTACTGTTTGTTACATTGTATCCAGATGTTTAACTCTATAACTTACTGTTTGTTACATTGTATCCAGATGTTTAACTCTATAACTTACTGTTTGTTACATTGTATCCAGGTGTTTTAACTCTATAACTTACTGTTTGTTACATTGTATCCAGATGTTTAACTCTATAACTTACTGTTTGTTACATTGTATCCATGTGTTTTAACTCTATAACTTACTGTTTGTTACATTGTATCCAGGTGTCTTTGTCTTTGCCACAGTTTCCTTTCTCCGTCCCTTCGATGTTCAGCTTCTCGTAACAGAACTTGTCTGCAGCAGTGGCCTCTAGTGGTGAACAAACAGAGCACACAGCTCAGCAGTGGCCTCTAGTGGTGAACAAACAGAGCACACAGCTCAGCAGTGGCCTCTAGTGGTGAACAGAGCACACAGCTCAGCAGTGACCTCTAGTGGTGAACAAACAAAGCACACAGCTCAGCAGTGGCCTCTAGTGGTGAACAAAGCACACAGCTCAGCAGTGGCCTCTAGTGGTGAACAAACAAAGCACACAGCTCAGCAGTGACCTCTAGTGGTGAACAGAGCACACAGCTCAGCAGTGGCCTCTAGTGGTGAACAAACAAAGCACACAGCTCAGCAGTGACCTCTAGTGGTGAACAAAGCACACAGCTCAGCAGTGGCCTCTAGTGGTGAACAAACAGAGCACACAGCTCAGCAGTGACCTCTAGTGGTGAACAAACAGAGCACACAGCTCAGCAGTGGCCTCTAGTGGTGAACAAACAGAGCACACAGCTCAGCAGTGACCTCTAGTGGTGAACAGAGCACACAGCTCAGCAGTGGCCTCTAGTGGTGAACAGAGCACACAGCTCAGCAGTGACCTCTAGTGGTGAACAAAGCACACAGCTCAGCAGTGACCTCTAGTGGTGAACAAACACACAGCTCAGCAGTGACCTCTAGTGGTGAACAAAGCACACAGCTCAGCAGTGACCTCTAGTGGTGAACAAAGCACACAGCTCAGCAGTGACCTCTAGTGGTGAACAAAGCACACAGCTCAGCAGTGACCTCTAGTGGTGAACAAACACACAGCTCAGCAGTGACCTCTAGTGGTGAACAAACACACAGCTCAGCAGTGGCCTCTAGTGGTGAACAAAGCACACAGACATGCCAGGGACCCCCCATTTGAAGAGATATGCCAGGGACCCCCATTTAAAGAGATATGCCAGGGACCCCCATTTGAAGAGATATGCCAGGGACCCCCCATTTGAAGAGATATGCCAGGGACCCCCATTTGAAGAGATATGCCAGGGACCCCCCATTTGAAGAGATATGCCAGGGACCCCCCATTTGAAGACATATGCCAGGGACCCCCATTTGAAGAGATATGCCAGGGACCCCCATTTGAAGAGATAATGACAGGGACCCCCCATTTGAAGAGATATGCCAGGGACCCCCATTTGAAGAGATATGCCAGGGACCCCCCATTTGAAGAGATATGCCAGGGACCCCCCATTTGAAGAGATATGCCAGGGACCCCCATTTGAAGAGATATGCCAGGGACCCCCCATTTGAAGAGATATGCCAGGGACCCCCATTTGAAGAGATATGCCAGGGACCCCCCATTTGAAGAGATATGCCAGGGACCCCCATTTGAAGAGATATGCCAGGGACCCCCCATTTGAAGAGATATGCCAGGGACCCCCATTTGAAGAGATATGCCAGGGACCCCCCATTTGAAGAGATATGCCAGGGACCCCCCCCATCCCATAAGAGAAGATTCTTACGGCTCTAGCAGTGAGGACCCCCCCTCCCCGTTTGACATGCAATAGGCCACAGACCCCCATTTAACCCTGTAAGACCTGGATTAATTTCTACTTGCAAAAAAGAGATTTCAACCTTACTACTACTTTGTACTACTAGGAATTAGGTTAAAAAAATATGTAAACAAATAAATAAATAATAAGTTTGATGAAAATGTTATGCACATTATATAATAATAAGTATATTATAATATAATAAATTATTAATTTACATTTGGGGGATATCTTTCAAAAGTCAAAAGTCATAGGTTACAAATAGTTCAAAATCGCACAGACATTTTTAATTTGTGTGAATTTCAGCCTCTGTGGGGGGGTATTTATATGCAAATATCATGACCAACGGCATTGAAATGGCGTTGCAATGAACATCACTGATGGCGTTTAGGTGAAAAAAGAACAGAAAAAAAAAAGTAATTAATTAAAATATAATTGTTGCTATAAAGCAACGCTGGGTCTTAGAGGGTTAATGGCATTTATATCTCTGTTATAATTGTAACATCAATGTTTACACACATACTTTTGACACTTACTCTCTCCCCAGATGTACTTTTAATAATAATAATAATAATATTACTTACTCTCTCCCCAGATGTACTTTTAATAATAATAATAATAATATTACTTACTCTCTCCCCAGATGTACTTGCACTGTCGATCTTTGGTTTTACACCTGCCGTTGAAACAGCGACCCTGCACAGAGACACGAGACATGTGAATCCCTAGACTCCTTCAAAACCGCTCTCAAAGGACGGCTGCAATTCGAAAACTGGCCCCCACAAAATCGGAATCCCCCCCCCCCCCCAACCCCTTTTTCCCCCTTACTGTATAATTATGTTTGCTTGTCCCTTTTTGCCTCCTATATGATGAATTCCTGTTCTGTTCTTTAACTACATAGAAGTGTCTATTTGTACGTCTCTAAATGTTTTGATGAATTGAACATGGTGGACCCTGTTGTAAACAACCGTAATGCTTGTGTCGTCCACTCACTCAGAATTGAGATCATGATTCTCACACAAATTAAGCAATAAGCCACGAGAGGTCTCAGGTTAGCGGGTATTTTACACCGCCTGGGAGCGTACGCAGACCCCACGCGCAGCCGAGGGTCTTCTACCTCCCAGCCAGTGTAAAATACCCGGTAAGCTGGGGCCTCAAGTGGCTTATTGCTTTTCTAAAACGCTTACAAACATATAGCAATATTAAAACTATTAAATTCACAAAAGTATCTACGCTTTGTGCCACCAGAGCGAGCGACCCAGAGCCAAAACACTTCCTTGTTTTGCTCCGCAAGTAGCCTATGTGACGGGAGAATAGCGCTTGATGTATTTACGGGGCTGCCTGGAGCCACACATTCAGTCATAATATGAGCCGGGCGGTGCTTAGACGCCCGCACGGCATGTGTTTGTAAAGCAATCAAGCGCTCCCCTTCCCCAGTTCAGCTACAAGGCTGCAGTTTGATACAAAGTGATTGAAGGAGTGGGTCACGTGACGGTAACCAGCCAATCAGAAGTATTGGGACTACCCGTTTTAGAATCTAATTTTTTCCATGAAAAAAAAAGTATTGTCTTTAGTCTGTATTTGCTGAACATTACTACATTAATTATATATAAATATGTATTGTCTTTAGTCTGTAGTTACTGAACAACATTACTACATTAATTATATATAAATATGTATTGTCTTTAGTCTGTAGTTGCTGAACATTAACAGACTGGTTTCTGATCCGCCCACAGCCCTCCTATGAGACACAGACTGAGTAGAAAAGTGGTGAAGTGGTCCTTTAACAACAGCAGCTGATGTACACTGTAATCATTGTCTTAACAACAGCAGCTGATGTACACTGTAATCATTGTCTTAACAACAGCAGCTGATGTACACTGTAATCATTGTCTTAACAACAGCAGCTGATGTACACTGTAATCATTGTTTTAACAACAGCAGCTGATGTACACTGTAAACAGTACCTGGTCCTTCTCACAGGTGTAACCGTCCATCTTGTGCACATTTGGCGGACACTGAAAAAACAAAAAGACAGTTTGTTGGATTTTAGAGTAAGGTGTCATCGAGCTGTCATGAGCGTCCGATAGTCTGAATCCTGTTTTTGACTTTAATCACGTTCTGTGATTAGGATTCTGTTGTTGACTCTTTATCTCATGGGGTGAGAGAGTAGTCCGTGCCTCATCTTTAAAGGGCAAAGTTGTTGTGTCATGTTAGTTTCCATTTAATCCTATTTCCCTTTGGTACAATGGTCAATCTGGAGTGGGCGACAGCTGATAATATAATTTTTACTTTGCTGTAAACTAAGCTGCCTTCTGCTTAAATAAACTGTTTTTGAAACTACTCTGCCTCTGCATTTGGGTTCTATCCTCTGCCAACCGTGACACACAGACCACATTGGAAAAGACGGGGGTCCAGGGAACCCCCATAAGAGAAGATCTTTTACGGCTCTAGCAGTGATTCTCAACTATTTTCATTTCAAGGACCCCCAGTTTGACATGCATTAGTCTACGGACCCCCCAATTTAATGGCATTTCTATCTCTGGGACCCCCAATTTATACTGTAAATTCAATGTTAACTTAACTCTGAGAGTAGCCTGACACTCAGCCTGAATTTTCATTTTGTTTCACTCCATTATTCAGTCTGAACGCCCTCCCTACTACAACCGTTTCTGGGATGGGCGTTGCCAAAGAGGCAGTCTTTGGTGATTGGTTCATACCAACCAATCAGAATAGTAGGAAAGCAGATGGCATTGTGTCAATCATGTGGCTATGGCTAACCCGTTTGCTAACCAAACAAACACAGCCAACGAGCGCTACTAGTATGTAAACAAAAGCGGTAAAATATGTCGGATGATGATGTTTATAAAACCTCTCGTGTCTTCAAAGAAACTATTTATCATACGTTGATTTAATAGCCAGATTGATACGGCCGTGAGTTACCGCAGTGGGGGCAGCCATGTTTGTTTGTGTCTGGACGGCACTGTTGTTTGACGTCATCGAGGTGGAAACGACACTGATTCGTCGGTTGGATTTCTAACCGAGTCTGAGACCTCCTTCGGGAGCGTCACCAGACCCTAAATCGCCTGAACATAATTTTTTAATGTGGCTAGCGATTCAGGGGCTGGAGCCATGCTACTCTGAGAGTGTACAGATGGAACCAAATGGACCCATTAGGGTCCATTTGGTTGGCTGGTTGGCTGGTTGGCTGGGGACCCTCTGGAACTCCCCAAGGGATCCCTGGGGGTCGCCGGACCTCACTTTGGGAACAACTGCTATTAGTTACACCGTTGCTTGTGCTTAACGGCCCACCCATCTGACCCCTGGAGGCCCACCTCTCTGTTTTTACTAAAACTACAAAAACATCTCTGTTTTGACTAAAACTACAACATGACGTCACTGATGGTGGTAAGAGACTCACCGCTCACCCAAACACATCTCTCTGTTTTTACTAAAACTACAACATGACGTCACTGAGCCGCGGTGGTAAGAGACTCACCTCTCACCCCAAACACACCTCTCTGTTTTTACTAAAACTACAACATGACGTCACTGAGCCGAGGTGGTAAGAGACTCACCTCTCACCCCAAACACATCTCTGTTTTTACTAAAACTACAACATGACGTCACTGAGCCGCGGTGGTAAGAGACTCACCTCTCACCCCAAACACACCTCTCTGTTTTTACTAAAACTACAACATGACGTCACTGAGCCGCGGTGGTAAGAGACTCACCGCTCACCCCAAACACATCTCTCTCTGTTTTACTAAAACTACAACATGACGTCACTGAGCCGCGGTGGTAAGAGACTCACCGCTCACCCCAAACACATCTCTTACCACCGCGGCTCAGTGACGTCATGTTGTAGTTTTAGTAAAAACAGAGAGACTCACCGCTCACCCCAAACACATCTCTCTGTTTTTACTAAAACTACAACATGACGTCACTGAGCCGCGGTGGTAAGAGACTCACCGCTCACCCAAACACATCTCTCTCTGTTTTTACTAAAACTACAACATGACGTCACTGAGCCGCGGTGGTAAGAGACTCACCGCTCACCCAAAACACATCTCTCTGTTTTTACTAAAACTACAACATGACGTCACTGAGCCGCGGTGGTAAGAGACTCACCGCTCACCCAAACACATCTCTCTCTGTTTTACTAAAACTACAACATGACGTCACTGAGCCGCGGTGGTAAGAGACTCACCGCTCACCCCAAACACACCTCTCTGTTTTTACTAAAACTACAACATGACGTCACTGAGCCGCGGTGGTAAGAGACTCACCGCTCACCCAAAACACATCTCTCTGTTTTTACTAAAACTACAACATGACGTCACTGAGCCGCGGTGGTAAGAGACTCACCGCTCACCCAAACACATCTCTCTCTGTTTTACTAAAACTACAACATGACGTCACTGAGCCGCGGTGGTAAGAGACTCACCGCTCACCCCAAACACACCTCTCTGTTTTTACTAAAACTACAACATGACGTCACTGAGCCGCGGTGGTAAGAGACTCACCGCTCACCCCAAACACACCTCTCTGTTTTACTAAAACTACAACATGACGTCACTGAGACGCGGTGGTAAGAGACTCACCGCTCACCCCAAACACACCTCTCTGTTTTTACTAAAACTACAACATGACGTCACTGAGCCGCGGTGGTAAGAGACTCACCGCTCACCCAAAACACATCTCTCTGTTTTTACTAAAACTACAACATGACGTCACTGAGCCGCGGTGGTAAGAGACTCACAGTCACCGCTCACCCAAACACATCTCTCTCTGTTTTACTAAAACTACAACATGACGTCACTGAGCCGCGGTGGTAAGAGACTCACCGCTCACCCCAAACACACCTCTCTGTTTTTACTAAAACTACAACATGACGTCACTGAGCCGCGGTGATGTCACTGAGCCGCGGTGATGTCACTGAGCCGCGGTGATGTCACTGAGCCGCGGCGGTTCACTTCACCTGGCTTGAGTTTCCGGTGCAGTTCTCGGGGATGTCGCAGTCGTTCACTGCCTCTCTGCAGACCACGCCCATGAACTCCATCTGCACAGAATACAGTCACAGTACAGTTACAATACAGTCACAGTATACGTGTGTACGTGCGTACGTGCGCGCGTGCGTGCGTGCGTACGTGCGTGCGTACGTGCGGCTACCTGACAGTTATTGCAGCAGAGTCCATCGCTGCACTTGGAGCCTTGTGTCAGAGTGCAGTCCTTGCAGCAGCTCTCTCCTTGTCTGGCACACTCCTATAACACACACACACACACACGCACACGCACACACGCACACACACACACACACACACACGCACACACACACGCACACACACACACACACACACACACACACACACACACACACACTGTCGGTCTGGGGTCTCCATTTTCAATGGATTCTGTTCTGTAGACCCTGACGTGAAGAGTTGGAAGTTAAGCCTCCCTTTAGTCAAGTGGAGTTTTGTTGAATAGAATGCATTGGTCTTCATGACGCAAAATAGACAGTATGACGTCGAAGTGTCCATTCATTGTCAATATGGGAAAGTAATGTTTGTTTAGGACAACGTTTGTGCACACACTAAAAGCTGGATATAGGAGGGGCTAGGGGAGGGGCTAGGGGAGGGGCAAGGGGAGGGGCTAGGGGAGGGGCTGGAGGAGGGACTAGGGGAGGGGCTAGGGGAGGGACTAGGGGAGGGGCTAGGGGAGGGGCTAGGGGAAGGGCCAGGGGAGGGACTAGGGGAGGGGCTAGGGGAGGGACTAGGGGAGGGGCTAGGGGAGGGACTAGGGGAGGGGCTAGGGGAGGGGCTAACCGATCTAACCGATCGCAACGCTTTTCCACGCTTCCTGATCAGAATACTCATGGTGACGTCATCACGACATCATCAAGACCGTTCATAAGCCCCCGCCGCCCCCCCCCCACGATCACACCACATTCTCACCGCCGACCCCGTGACCCCGAGACGGTGCGCTCCAGCCTTCACTGCCCAGACAGATCAAAGAGAGTCCAAGAGAGTCGAGAGGGGAACACCCCCAAAACGAAGCTACAGCGCTTCTGAGGAAGCAGCGGAAAGAAAGGCCGCCATGCCCGACAACAGCCACAGGGACAACAACATCTGGGACAACGAGAGGGCGGAGCACCGACGGGCGCTCTACGAGAGCTACCAGAAGGAGTCCCAGCTGCAGCACGCGCTGGACCAGATCAAGGACGAGCTGCGCAAGAGCCGCAAGGAGAACGAGGCCCTGGGCAAGAAGGAGGAGCAGATCATCGGCCTGAAGCAGAGCCTGGCCGAGCGCACCGGCGTGGTGGAGCGCGAGCGCGAGGAGCGCAGCGCCAAGGAGAAGGAGCTGAAGGCCGAGAGCCGCCGCGTGCTCTCCGAGAACTACCAGAAGGAGGTGCAGCTGCAGAACACGCTGGAGCGCCTGAAGGCCACGCTGCAGAAGGAGAAGGAGCGCGAGGCGGAGGTCAAGATGCTGAAGGAGACCATCGCCGAGCGCAACCACATCTGGGAGCGCGGGCGGCAGAACTGGACCAAGAAGGAGAAGGCGGTGATGGAGCAGGCCAAGCGCACCGTGTCGGAGGTGGGCCAGAAGGAGGTCCAGCTCCAGAGGTCCCTGGAGCGCGCCCAGGAGGAGCTGCGGAGGAGCCTGGGCGAGAAGGAGGTGCTGGTCAAGAAGAACGCCGAGCTGCAGACGCACCTGAGCTACGTGAAGGAGGTCCACGACCGGCAGCTGACCGTCCGCAGGCAATGTGACGAGGAGATGAAGGTCATACTGGGGAATAACCCCCAGAACGCAGAGGACACGGACAACCAGGAATAACCCCCAGAACGCAGAGGACACGGACAACCAGGAATAACCCCCAGAACACAGAGGACACGGACAACCAGGAATTACGCCCAGAACGCAGAGGACACGGACAACCAGGAATAACGCCCAGAACGCAGAGGACACGGACAACCAGGAATAACCCCCAGAACACAGAGGACACGGACCACCAGGAATAACCCCCAGAACGCAGAGGACACGGACAACCAGGAATAACCCCCAGAACACAGAGGACACGGACCACCAGGAATAACCCCCAGAACGCAGAGGACACGGACAACCAGGAATAACCCCCAGAACGCAGAGGACACGGACAACCAGGAATAACCCCAACGCAAGGAATATGGGGGGAATACGGAAGTAGTAAGTATCCTTGCCGAGCCATGAGGCCCATAGGGGCAGGAGCCTATCTCCTGTTTCTGTAGCCATGAGGCCCATAGGGGCAGGAGCCTATCTCCTGTTTCTGTAGCCATGAGGCCCATAGGGGCAGGAGCCTATCTCCTGTTTCTGTAGCCATGAGGCCCATAGGGGCAGGAGCCTATCTCCTGTTTCTGTAGCCATGAGGCCCATAGGGGCAGGAGCCTATCTCCTGTTTCTGTAGCCATGAGGCCCATAGGGGCAGGAGCCTATCTCCTGTTTCTGTAGCCATGAGGCCCATAGGGGCAGGAGCCTATCTCCTGTTTCTGTAGCCATGAGGCCCATAGGGGCAGGAGCCTATTTCCTGTTTCTGTAGCCATGAGGCCCATAGGGGCAGGAGCCTATCTCCTGTTTCTGTAGCCATGAGGCCCATAGGGGCAGGAGCCTATCTCCTGTTTCTGTAGCCATGAGGCCCATAGGGGCAGGAGCCTATCTCCTGTTTCTGTAGCCATGAGGCCCATAGGGGCAGGAGCCTATCTCCTGTTTCTGTAGCGTGAGGCAGCTTGATGTCCAAGTACACCCCCTGGACATGACGCCAGTATGTCGCAGGGACTTAACCCCCAATCCAACCCTTTGATGCTGAGTGTCAAGCAGGGAGGCACTGGGTCCCATTTTTACAGTCTTTGGTATATGACCCGGCCGGGGATTGAACCCCGACCTCCCAGTCTCAGGGCGGACACTCTAACCACAAGGCCACTGAGCTGGTCACAATACGGACGTACTGACCCCAATGGGGGGGATACGGAACTACTGACCCCAATGGGGGGGGGGGGGGATACAGAAGAGTAACGAAGCTACTTGGAATGTCTTGTTCATTTTATGAACAACTTGTTTTTTTAATGAATTATTAGTTGTAGTTTTTGTTTTGTTTTTTTATCAGGCTTTTCTGCCTTCATTGATGGTTCATGTGTTCACAGTGTCAGTTCATTGATGGTTCATGTGTTCACAGTGTCAGTGCATTGATGGTTCATGTGTTCACAGTGTCAGTGCATTGATGGTTCATGTGTTCACAGTGTCAGTGCATTGATGGTTCATGTGTTCACAGTGTCAGTGCATTGATGGTTCATGTGTTCACAGTGTCAGTGCATTGATGGTTCATGTGTTCACAGTGTGTCAGTGCATTGATGGTTCATGTGTTCACAGTGTCAGTGCATTGATGGTTCATGTGTTCACAGTGTCAGTGCATTGATGGTTCATGTGTTCACAGTGTGTCAGTGCATTGATGGTTCATGTGTTCACAGTGTGTCAGTGCATTGATGGTTCATGTGTTCACAGTGTGTCAGTGCATTGATGGTTCATGTGTTCACAGTGTCAGTGCATTGATGGTTCATGTGTTCACAGTGTCAGTGCATTGATGGTTCATGTGTTCACAGTGTCAGTGCATTGATGGTTCATGTGTTCACAGTGTCAGTGCATTGATGGTTCATGTGTTCACAGTGTCAGTGCATTGATGGTTCATGTGTTCACAGTGTGTCAGTGCATTGATGGTTCATGTGTTCACAGTGTGTCAGTGCATTGATGGTTCATGTGTTCAGTGTCTGGCTTCCATTGACAATGAATGGTAGACTGCATCTTTGTATCTGTAGCTGGCTTCCATTGACTATGAATGGTAGACTGCATCTTTGTATCTGTAGCTGGCTTCCATTGACTATGAATGGTAGACTGTATCTTTGTATCTGTAGCTGGCTTCCATTGACTATGAATGGTAGACTGCATCTTTGTATCTGTAGCTGGCTTCCATTGACTATGAATGGTAGACTGTATCTTTGTATCTGTAGCTGTCTTCCATTGACAATGAATGGTAGACTGCATCTTTGTATCTGTAGCTGGCTTCCATTGACTATGAATGGTAGACTGCATCTTTGTATCTGTAGCTGACTTCCATTGACAATGAATGGTAGACTGTATCTTTGTATCTTCATGTAGCTGTGCTTCCATTGACAATGAATGGTAGACTGTATCTTTGTATCTGTCGCTGGCTTCCATTGACTATGAATGGTAGACTGCATCTTTGTATCTGTAGCTGACTTCCATTGACAATGAATGGTAGACTGCATCTTTGTATCTGTAGCTGGCTTCCATTGACTATGAATGGTAGACTGCATCTTTGTATCTGTAGCTGACTTCCATTGACAATGAATGGTAGACTGTATCTTTGTATCTTCATGTAGCTGTGCTTCCATTGACAATGAATGGTAGACTGTATCTTTGTATCTGTCGCTGGCTTCCATTGACTATGAATGGTAGACTGCATCTTTGTATCTGTAGCTGACTTCCATTGACAATGAATGGTAGACTGCATCTTTGTATCTGTAGCTGGCTTCCATTGACAATGAATGGTAGACTGTATCTTTGTATCTTCATGTCGCTGTGCTTCAATTGACTATGAATGGTAGACTGTATCTTTGCATCTTCATGTCGCTGTGCTTCCATTGACAATGAATGGTAGACTGTATCTTTGTATCTTCATGTCGCTGTGCTTCCATTGACAATGAATGGTAGACTGCATCTTTGTATCTGTAGCTGGCTTCCATTGACAATGAATGGTAGACTGCATCTTTGTATCTGTAGCTGGCTTCCATTGACAATGAATGGTAGACTGTATCTTTGTATCTGTAGCTGACTTCCATTGACAATGAATGGTAGACTGTATCTTTGTATCTGTAGCTGACTTCCATTGACAATGAATGGTAGACTGTATCTTTGTATCTGTAGCTGTGCTTCCATTGACAATGAATGGTAGACTGCACCTTCATGTCGTTGGCAACTGCAACTTCCATTCGCAGCCCATTCATCCAAACAGAAAAGTCCCCTCTGATCGTATTAAACAACGTCAAACTCACCAACATTGCAGCTGTTACGGAAAGCTTGAATTATCCTCTTTCTATCCTCAAAGTGTTTGTTTCATGAAAATCCACCGTAGACATGTTGTTATGAGTTACTTTGTGTCCATGTTGTTATGAGCTACTTTGTGTCTGTATAGACATGTTGTTATGAGTTACTTTGTGTCTGTATAGACATGTTGTTATGAGCTACTTTGTGTCTGTATAGTCATGTTGTTATGAGTTACTTTGTCTGTGTAGACATGTTGTTATGAGCTACTTTGTGTCTGTATAGTCATGTTGTTATGAGTTACTTTGTCTGTGTAGACATGTTGTTATGAGCTACTTTGTGTCTGTATAGACATGTTGTTATGAGTTACTTTGTGTCTGTAGACATGTTGTTATGAGTTACTTTGTGTCTGTATAGACATGTTGTTATGAGTTACTTTGTCTGTATAGACATGTTGTTATGAGTTACTTTGTGTCCTCCCCTGGTTCACTACTCACCATCGGGCTGCCACAGTCACACTCCTCCCCTGGTTCCACGAAGCCATTTCCACATTCCGGGGGGTCCAGCAACTAATGCGCACGCACGCACGCACGCACGCACGCACGCACGCACGCACACAGGCACGCGCACACACACACACACACACACACACACACACACACACACACACACACACACACACACACACACACACACACACACACACACACACACATGTTCAAATTTCAATTCAATTCAAAGGAATGCAAAAAAACATTAGCCTACGTTACGTTGGAAAAGTCCCGAAATAAAATCTATTAAGAACGAAGAAATGTATGTGCAATTAAAGGGCATACATATGAATGTGTAACCAGAGTTATGTTGCGTTGTAACTTGGAAAACTAGCTTACAAAATAAATCCACAGATTATGTACAAATGTTGAAATAAAATAGTATAATTGTACATTTACTGACACAAGGACACTTAAATGGTGAATTTATATTGACCTTTTTATCCGAGGCACTTTACATAGATTGTGCAACACGCACGCACGCACGCACGCACACACTTACATAGATTGTGCATTACATTCACCCATTCACACACACATTCACACACACACACACACACACACACACACACACACACACACACACACACACCGATGGTGGAGGAAACCATGCAAGGCACCAACCAGCACACCAGGAGAGTCTTGCTCAAGGACACTTCCACACCGACTCTGGGGGAGCCCACAGGGATCGAACCGGGAACCTCGCTGCGGTTCCCATCCGGCCCACTCTACCGCTGAGGCACTGTCTGACGCCCCAGTGTATATGTGTGTTTGCGTCTGTGTGACCGTGCGTGCGGTAGAGTTCTCATCGGGCCCGAAAATTAAGGCCCGGCCCTAGCTGGGCCCTAACTGATCAGGCCCTAGGCCCGGCCCGGCCCGACTAATTCGGGTCGGGTCGGGCCTGGTCGGGTTCGGGCAGAGTTTGAGAACTCTAGGAGTGTGACTGTGCGCGCGTGCGTGTACGACTGTGCGCGTGCATGCGTGTGTGTGCGACTGTGCGCGTGCATGCGTGTGTGTGCGACTGTGCGCGTGCATGCGTGTGTGTGCGGCTGTGCGTGTGCGTGCGTGTGCGTACCTTGGGTGGTTTGTTAAAGAGACAGGCTCCTCCTCCAGTGTGTAGGAAGTTGAGGTACTCCTCCACGTTGCAGTCAGAGAACCTCTTAGGAAGATAGAAACTACACACACACACACACACACACACACACACACACAATAGTAGAGTAGAGTGTTTTTGACCTGCCTGGTGTGTTGTATAACAATAGCGCCGTCCCGCCCCCTTTCATGACAACAAGTAGTGGGGGGACACAGAGACACAGAGACACAGAGACACAGACACACAGACACAGAGACACAGAGACACAGAGACACAGAGACACAGGGACACAGGGACACAGAGACACAGACACACAGAGACACAGACACACAGACACACAGACACAGAGAGACACAGGGACACAGAGAGACAGACACAGAGACACAGGGACACAGGGACACAGAGACACAGACACACAGACACACAGAGACACAGAGACACAGAGACACAGGGACACAGAGACACAGACACAGAGAGACACAGACACAGAGAGACACAGGGACACAGAGACACAGAGAGACAGACACAGAGACACAGGGACACAGGGACACAGAGACACAGACACACAGACACACAGAGACACAGAGACACAGAGACACAGGGACACAGGGACACAGAGACACAGACACACAGACACACAGAGACACAGAGACACAGAGACACAGAGACACAGAGACACAGACACACAGACACACAGACACACAGACACACAGAGACACAGACACACAGAGACACAGAGACACAGAGACACAGAGACACAGAGACACAGAGACACAGAGAGACAGAGACACAGACACACAGAGACACAGACACACAGACACACATACACACAGACACAGAGAGACACAGGGACACAGAGACACAGGGACACAGAGACACAGAGACACAGACACACAGAGACACAGACACACAGAGACACAGACACACAGACACAGAGAGACACAGGGACACAGAGACACAGGGACACAGAGAGACAGAGAGACACAGGGACACAGAGACACAGAGACACAGAGAGACAGAGACACAGACACACAGAGACACAGACACACAGACACACATACACACAGACACAGAGAGACACAGGGACACAGAGACACAGGGACACAGAGACACAGAGACACAGGGACACAGAGACACAGACACACAGAGACACAGACACACAGAGACACAGAGACACAGAGACACAGGGACACAGAGACACAGAGAGACAGAGAGACACAGGGACACAGAGACACAGAGACACAGAGAGACAGAGACACAGACACACAGAGACACAGACACACAGACACACATACACACAGACACAGAGAGACACAGGGACACAGAGACACAGGGACACAGAGACACAGAGAGACAGAGAGACAGAGACACAGAGAGACACAGGGACACAGACACAGAGAGACAGAGAGACAGAGACACAGAGAGACAGAGACACAGGGACACAGAGACACACAGGGACACAGAGAGACACAGGGACACAGAGACACAGAGAGACAGAGACACAGAGAGACAGAGACACACAGGGACACAGAGAGACACAGGGACACAGAGACACAGAGACACAGAGAGACAGAGACACAGAGAGACAGAGACACACAGGGACACAGAGACACAGAGACACAGAGACACAGGGGGAAAGAGGGACACAGGGACACAGAGACACAGAGACACAGAGATACAGAGACACAGAGAGACAGAGACACACAGGGACACAGAGACACAGAGACACAGGGGGAAAGAGGGACACAGGGACACAGAGACACAGAGACACAGAGATACAGAGACACAGAGAGACAGAGACACACAGGGACACAGACACACAGAGACACAGAGAGACAGAGAGACACAGGGACACAGACACACAGAGACACAGAGACACAGAGAGACAGAGAGACACAGGGACACAGAGACACAGAGACACAGAGACACAGAGAGACAGAGACACACAGGGACACAGAGACACAGAGACACAGAGAGACAGGGACACAGAGACACAGAGAGACACAGGGACACAGAGACACAGAGAGACAGGGACACAGAGACACACAGGGACACAGAGAGACACAGGGACACAGAGACACAGAGACACAGAGACACAGAGACACAGAGACACAGAGAGACAGAGAGACAGAGACACACAGGGACACAGAGACACAGAGACACAGAGAGACAGAGACACAGAGAGACAGAGACACACAGGGACACAGACACACAGGGGGAAAGAGGGACACAGACACACAGGGGGAAAGAGGGACAGAGACACACAGGGACACAGACACACAGGGGGAAAGAGGGACAGAGACACAGAGAGACAGATACACAGAGACACAGAGACACACAGGGGGAAAGAGGGACAGAGACACAGAGAGACAGAGAGACAGAGACACAGAGACACAGACACACAGGGGGAAAGAGGGACAGAGACAGAGACACACAGGGACACAGACACACAGAGAGACAGAGACACACAGGGGGAAAGAGGGACAGAGACACACAGACACACAGGGGGAAAGAGGGACAGAGACACACAGACACACAGGGGGAAAGAGGGACAGAGACACAGAGACACACAGGGGGAAAGAGGGACAGAGACACAGAGACACACAGGGGGAAAGAGGGACAGAGACACACAGAGACACACAGACACACAGACACACAGGGGGAAAGAGGGACAGAGACACAGACACACAGGGGGAAAGAGGGACAGAGACACACAGGGGGAAAGAGGGACAGAGACACAGAGAGACAGAGACACACAGGGACACAGAGACACACAGGGGGAAAGAGGGACAGAGACACACAGGGACACAGAGACACAGAGACACAGAGACACAGAGAGACAGAGACACAGAGACACAGAGACACAGAGACACACAGGGACACAGAGAGACAGAGACACAGAGACACAGAGACACAGAGAGACAGAGACACAGAGACACAGAGACACAGAGACACACAGGGGGAAAGAGGGACAGAGACACACAGACACACAGACACACAGGGGGAAAGAGGGACACAGAGACAGAGACACACAGGGGGAAAGAGGGACAGAGACACACAGGGGGAAAGAGGGACAGAGACACAGACACAGAGACAGAGACACACAGGGGGAAAGAGGGACAGAGACACAGGGGGAAGTGATGAACTTACCCGACGTCGTCCATGATGCATCCTGACCAGCGGTCGTCACACTTACACTCTCCTGTGGAGAGACAATGACATCATCACTGTAATGACATCATCACTGTAACGCCCCTAATGACATCATCACTGTAACGCCCCTAATGACATCATCACTGTAATGACATCATCACTGTAACGCCCCTAATGACATCATCACTGTAACGCCCCTAATGACATCATCACTGTAACATCTATATATGGACATCACCACTGTAATGACAACATCACTATTCTGCTCTTGCATTTATGATGGTTAGCTTAGCAGATAGCTAACATGATGAGTGCCCTTGTAAAATAAAGACCCAGGAGACCGGAGTGTAGATAGGCCTTTTAGTTAAGGATCCAACATCGTATTTGTAAAACTGTGAAAATAAAACATAAACATACAACTTACATTCAGTACATATTGAGTACAAAATACAGTTGTACACATAGCTACTATAAAAGACAAAATGAGAACACTACAGTTATGTTATGAGGTGCTTAGCATCCAAGCTAACACTGTTAATGCCTGTTGATTAGTACAAGAGCTTCTAACAACAAACACATTGAAGCAGTCTGAAACTGAAAATGCATTTAAGTGGAAACTGCAGCTTGAATAGTTTGTGCTGTCTTACTGTTTGTCATGTTCTGTCTGAAACACACACACACACACACACACACACACACACACACACACACACACACACACACACACACACACACACACACACACACTGGGCTGACTGGCAAGACAGGAGGGCCAAAAAGAACTGTACACAAAAGGCAAAGCACTAAATGCAATACAACATTCCACCACAAGGTGTCATAGAAAATAAACATGCACTGAGGGGCAGAACAATCACTGTAATGCCAATATACAACAGACAGACAGACAGACAGACAGACAGACAGACAGACAGACAGACAGACAGACAGACAGACAGACAGACAGACAGTACCGTTGAGAATCCGTTTCTTGTCGGAAAATATGCCAATATTTTGTCCAAGAGACTGAGCGAGAGTTATGGCCATTTCATCTGTCTTCCCATACTGAGAGAGAGAGAGAGAGAGAGAGAGAGAGAGAGAGAGAGAGAGAGAGAGAGAGAGAGAGAGAGAGAGAGAGAGAGAGAGAGAGAGGGGAGAGAGAGATATATTCAAAACTGTTAGATATAATAATAATAATAATAATAATAATAATAGTTTATTGATGAGGTTAAGATAAGTATTGTAATAAAACTGGCTCTCACCTCGTTGACTCCGCCTCCTTTCGTGAGGGAACAGACTCCGCCCATATAGGAAGCCCCTCCCCAGCTGCTATGGAAACGATTCCCTCTGTTAAAAAAACAAAAACAAAATGCTGTTAATATCCTGTTTCATTATGTTAATATCCTGTTTCATTATTAATATCCTGTTTCATTATGTTAATATCCTGTTTCATTATGTTAATATCCTGTTTCATTATATTAATATCCTGTTTCATTATGTTAATATCCTGTTTCATTATATTAATATCCTGTTTCATTGTGTTAATATCCTGTTTCATTGTGACACACATTGTAAAGGTTAATGTTAAAACTAGGAGACTATACATATTTACACTGTAATATTAATGTTAAAACTAGGAACTATACATATTTACACTGTAATATTAATGTTAAAACTAGGAACTATACATATTTACACTGTAATATTAATGTTAAAACTAGGAGACTATACATATTTACACTGTAATATTAATGTTAAAACTAGGAGACCACACATATTTACACTGTAATATTAATGTTAAAACTAGGAGACTATACATATTTACACTGTAATATTAATGTTAAAACTAGGAGACCACACATATTTACACTGTAATATTAATGTTAAAACTAGGAGACTATACATATTTACACTGTAATATTAATGTTAAAACTAGGAGACCACACATATTTACACTGTAATATTAATGTTAAAACTAGGAGACTATACATATTTACACTGTAATATTAATGTTAAAACTAGGAGACTACACATATTTACACTGTAATATTAATGTTAAAACTAGGAGACTACACATATTTACACTGTAATATTAATGTTAAAACTAGGAGACTATACATATTTACACTGTAATATTAATGTTAAAACTAGGAGACTACACATATTTACACTGTAATATTAATGTTAAAACTAGGAGACTATACATATTTACACTGTAATATTAATGTTAAAACTAGGAGACTATACATATTTACACTGTAATATTAATGTTAAAACTAGGAGACTATACATATTTACACTGTAATATTAATGTTAAAACTAGGAGACTACACATATTTACACTGTAATATTAATGTAAAAACTAGGAGACCACACATATTTACACTGTAATATTAATGTTAAAACTAGGAGACTATACATATTTACACTGTAATATTAATGTTAAAACTAGGAGACCACACATATTTACACTGTAATATTAATGTTAAAACTAGGAGACTATACATATTTACACTGTAATATTAATGTTAAAACTAGGAGACCACACATATTTACACTGTAATATTAATGTTAAAACTAGGAGACTATACATATTTACACTGTAATATTAATGTTAAAACTAGGAGACTACACATATTTACACTGTAATATTAATGTTAAAACTAGGAGACTACACATATTTACACTGTAATATTAATGTTAAAACTAGGAGACTATACATATTTACACTGTAATATTAATGTTAAAACTAGGAGACTACACATATTTACACTGTAATATTAATGTTAAAACTAGGAGACTATACATATTTACACTGTAATATTAATGTTAAAACTAGGAGACTATACATATTTACACTGTAATATTAATGTTAAAACTAGGAGACCACACATATTTACACTGTAATATTAATGTTAAAACTAGGAGACTATACATATTTACACTGTAATATTAATGTTAAAACTAGGAGACCACACATATTTACACTGTAATATTAATGTTAAAACTAGGAGACCACACATATTTACACTGTAATATTAATGTTAAAACTAGGAGACTACACATATTTACACTGTAATATTAATGTTAAAACTAGGAGACTACACATATTTACACTGTAATATTAATGTTAAAACTAGGAGACTATACATATTTACACTGTAATATTAATGTTAAAACTAGGAGACTATACATATTTACACTGTAATATTAATGTTAAAACTAGGAGACCACACATATTTACACTGTAATATTAATGTTAAAACTAGGAGACTATACATATTTACACTGTAATATTAATGTTAAAACTAGGAGACCACACATATTTACACTGTAATATTAATGTTAAAACTAGGAGACTATACATATTTACACTGTAATATTAATGTTAAAACTAGGAGACCACACATATTTACACTGTAATATTAATGTTAAAACTAGGAGACTATACATATTTACACTGTAATATTAATGTTAAAACTAGGAGACTACACATATTTACACTGTAATATTAATGTTAAAACTAGGAGACTACACATATTTACACTGTAATATTAATGTTAAAACTAGGAGACTATACATATTTACACTGTAATATTAATGTTAAAACTAGGAGACTACACATATTTACACTGTAATATTAATGTTAAAACTAGGAGACCACACATATTTACACTGTAATATTAATGTTAAAACTAGGAGACTATACATATTTACACTGTAATATTAATGTTAAAACTAGGAGACCACACATATTTACACTGTAATATTAATGTTAAAACTAGGAGACTATACATATTTACACTGTAATATTAATGTTAAAACTAGGAGACCACACATATTTACACTGTAATATTAATGTTAAAACTAGGAGACTATACATATTTACACTGTAATATTAATGTTAAAACTAGGAGACCACACATATTTACACTGTAATATTAATGTTAAAACTAGGAGACTATACATATTTACACTGTAATATTAATGTTAAAACTAGGAGACTACACATATTTACACTGTAATATTAATGTTAAAACTAGGAGACTACACATATTTACACTGTAATATTAATGTTAAAACTAGGAGACTATACATATTTACACTGTAATATTAATGTTAAAACTAGGAGACTACACATATTTACACTGTAATATTAATGTTAAAACTAGGAGACTATACATATTTACACTGTAATATTAATGTTAAAACTAGGAGACTATACATATTTACACTGTAATATTAATGTTAAAAC
This sequence comes from Protomyctophum parallelum, assembly GCF_964188405.1. Lineage (NCBI taxonomy): Eukaryota > Metazoa > Chordata > Actinopteri > Myctophiformes > Myctophidae > Protomyctophum > Protomyctophum parallelum. The sequence goes on along the minus strand of NC_139698.1, from coordinate 1,206,823 downwards.
TAGGAGACCACACATATTTACACTGTAATATTAATGTTAAAACTAGGAGACTATACATATTTACACTGTAATATTAATGTTAAAACTAGGAGACCACACATATTTACACTGTAATATTAATGTTAAAACTAGGAGACTATACATATTTACACTGTAATATTAATGTTAAAACTAGGAGACCACACATATTTACACTGTAATATTAATGTTAAAACTAGGAGACTATACATATTTACACTGTAATATTAATGTTAAAACTAGGAGACCACACATATTTACACTGTAATATTAATGTTAAAACTAGGAGACTATACATATTTACACTGTAATATTAATGTTAAAACTAGGAGACTACACATATTTACACTGTAATATTAATGTTAAAACTAGGAGACTACACATATTTACACTGTAATATTAATGTTAAAACTAGGAGACTATACATATTTACACTGTAATATTAATGTTAAAACTAGGAGACCACACATATTTACACTGTAATATTAATGTTAAAACTAGGAGACTATACATATTTACACTGTAATATTAAGGTAAAACTAGGAGACCACACATATTTACACTGTAATATTAATGTTAAAACTAGGAGACTATACATATTTACACTGTAATATTAATGTTAAAACTAGGAGACTACACATATTTACACTGTAATATTAATGTTAAAACTAGGAGACTACACATATTTACACTGTAATATTAATGTTAAAACTAGGAGACTATACATATTTACACTGTAATATTAATGTTAAAACTAGGAGACCACACATATTTACACTGTAATATTAATGTTAAAACTAGGAGACTATACATATTTACACTGTAATATTAATGTTAAAACTAGGAGACTACACATATTTACACTGTAATATTAATGTTAAAACTAGGAGACTACACATATTTACACTGTAATATTAATGTTAAAACTAGGAGACTACACATATTTACACTGTAATATTAATGTTAAAACTAGGAGACTACACATATTTACACTGTAATATTAATGTTAAAACTAGGAGACTATACATATTTACACTGTAATATTAATGTTAAAACTAGGAACTATACATATTTAGACTGTAATATTAATGTTAAAACTAGGAGACCACACATATTTACACTGTAATATTAATGTTAAAACTAGGAGACTATACATATTTACACTGTAATATTAATGTTAAAACTAGGAGACTACACATATTTACACTGTAATATTAATGTTAAACTAGGAACTATACATATTTACACTGTAATATTAATGTTAAACTAGGAACTATACATATTTACACTGTAATATTAATGTTAAAACTAGGAGACTACACATATTTACACTGTAATATTAATGTTAAAACTAGGAGACTACACATATTTACACTGTAATATTAATGTTAAAACTAGGAGACTACACATATTTACACTGTAATATTAATGTTAAAACTAGGAGACTACACATATTTACACTGTAATATTAATGTTAAAACTAGGAGACTATACATATTTACACTGTAATATTAATGTTAAAACTAGGAGACTACACATATTTACACTGTAATATTAATATTAAAACTAGGAGACTATACATATTTACACTGTAATATTAATGTTAAAACTAGGAGACTACACATATTTACACTGTAATATTAATGTTAAAACTAGGAGACTACACATATTTACACTGTAATATTAATGTTAAAACTAGGAGACCACACATATTTACACTGTAATATTAATGTTAAAACTAGGAGACTATACATATTTACACTGTAATATTAATGTTAAAACTAGGAGACCACACATATTTACACTGTAATATTAATGTTAAAACTAGGAGACTATACATATTTACACTGTAATATTAATGTTAAAACTAGGAGACCACACATATTTACACTGTAATATTAATGTTAAAACTAGGAGACTATACATATTTACACTGTAATATTAATGTTAAAACTAGGAGACACACATATTTACACTGTAATATTAATGTTAAAACTAGGAGACTACACATATTTACACTGTAATATTAATGTTAAAACTAGGAGACTACACATATTTACACTGTAATATTAATGTTAAAACTAGGAGACTACACATATTTACACTGTAATATTAATGTTAAAACTAGGAGACTACACATATTTACACTGTAATATTAATGTTAAAACTAGGAGACTACACATATTTACACTGTAATATTAATGTTAAAACTAGGAGACTATACATATTTACACTGTAATATTAATGTTAAAACTAGGAGACTACACATATTTACACTGTAATATTAATGTTAAAACTAGGAGACTATACATATTTACACTGTAATATTAATGTTAAAACTAGGAGACTATACATATTTACACTGTAATATTAATGTTAAACTAGGAGACTACACATATTTACACTGTAATATTAATGTTAAAACTAGGAGACTATACATATTTACACTGTAATATTAATGTTAAAACTAGGAGACTACACATATTTACACTGTAATATTAATGTTAAACTAGGAGACTATACATATTTACACTGTAATATTAATGTTAAACTAGGAGACCTACACATATTTACACTGTAATATTAATGTTAAAACTAGGAGACTACACATATTTACACTGTAATATTAATGTTAAAACTAGGAGACTACACATATTTACACTGTAATATTAATGTTAAAACTAGGAGACTACACATATTTACACTGTAATATTAATGTTAAAACTAGGAGACTACACATATTTACACTGTAATATTAATGTTAAAACTAGGAGACTATACATATTTACACTGTAATATTAATGTTAAAACTAGGAGACTACACATATTTACACTGTAATATTAATATTAAAACTAGGAGACTATACATATTTACACTGTAATATTAATGTTAAAACTAGGAGACTACACATATTTACACTGTAATATTAATGTTAAAACTAGGAGACTACACATATTTACACTGTAATATTAATGTTAAAACTAGGAGACCACACATATTTACACTGTAATATTAATGTTAAAACTAGGAGACTACACATATTTACACTGTAATATTAATGTTAAAACTAGGAGACCACACATATTTACACTGTAATATTAATGTTAAAACTAGGAGACTATACATATTTACACTGTAATATTAATGTTAAAACTAGGAGACCACACATATTTACACTGTAATATTAATGTTAAAACTAGGAGACTATACATATTTACACTGTAATATTAATGTTAAAACTAGGAGACCACACATATTTACACTGTAATATTAATGTTAAAACTAGGAGACTATACATATTTACACTGTAATATTAATGTTAAAACTAGGAGGACTACACATATTTACACTGTAATATTAATGTTAAAACTAGGAGACTACACATATTTACACTGTAATATTAATGTTAAAACTAGGAGACTATACATATTTACACTGTAATATTAATGTTAAAACTAGGAGACCACACATATTTACACTGTAATATTAATGTTAAAACTAGGAGACTATACATATTTACACTGTAATATTAATGTTAAAACTAGGAGACTACACATATTTACACTGTAATATTAATGTTAAAACTAGGAGACTACACATATTTACACTGTAATATTAATGTTAAAACTAGGAGACTACACATATTTACACTGTAATATTAATGTTAAAACTAGGAGACTATACATATTTACACTGTAATATTAATGTTAAAACTAGGAACTATACATATTTACACTGTAATATTAATGTTAAAACTAGGAGACCACACATATTTACACTGTAATATTAATGTTAAAACTAGGAGACTATACATATTTACACTGTAATATTAATGTTAAAACTAGGAGACCACACATATTTACACTGTAATATTAATGTTAAAACTAGGAGACTATACATATTTACACTGTAATATTAATGTTAAAACTAGGAGACCACACATATTTACACTGTAATATTAATCTTAAAACTAGGAACTATACATATTTACACTGTAATATTAATGTTAAAACTAGGAACTATACATATTTACACTGTAATATTAATGTTAAAACTAGGAGACCACACATATTTACACTGTAATATTAATCTTAAAACTAGGAGACTATACATATCTACACTGTCATATTAATGTTAAAACTAGGAGACTATACATATTTACACTGTAATATTAATGTTAAAACTAGGAACTATACATATTTACACTGTAATATTAATGTTAAAACTAGGAGACCACACATATTTACACTGTAATATTAATCTTAAAACTAGGAACTATACATATTTACACTGTAATATTAATGTTAAAACTAGGAACTATACATATTTACACTGTAATATTAATGTTAAAACTAGGAGACCACACATATTTACACTGTAATATTAATCTTAAAACTAGGAACTATACATATTTACACTGTAATATTAATGTTAAAACTAGGAACTATACATATTTACACTGTAATATTAATGTTAAAACTAGGAGACCACACATATTTACACTGTAATATTAATCTTAAAACTAGGAACTATACATATTTACACTGTAATATTAATGTTAAAACTAGGAACTATACATATTTACACTGTAATATTAATGTTAAAACTAGGAGACCACACATATTTACACTGTAATATTAATGTTAAAACTAGGAGACTACACATATTTACACTGTAATATTAATGTTAAAACTAGGAACTATACATATTTACACTGTAATATTAATTTAAAACTAGGAGATTAACATATTTACACTGTAATATTATTGTTAAAACTAGGAGATTACACATATTTACACTGTAATATTAATGTTAAAACTAGGAGACTATACATATTTACACTGTAATATTAATGTTAAAACTAGGAACTACACATATTTACACTGTAATATTAATGTTAAAACTAGGAGACTACACATATTGACACTGTAATATTAATGTTAAAACTAGGAGACCACACATATTTACACTGTAATATTAATGTTAAAACTAGGAACTACACATATTTACACTGTAATATTAATGTTAAAACTAGGAGATTACACAAATGTACACTGTAATATTAATGTTAAAACTAGGAGACTATACATATTTACACTGTAATATTAATGTTAAAACTAGGAACTATACATATTTACACTGTAATATTAATGTTAAAACTAGGAACTATACATATTTACACTGTAATATTAATGTTAAAAACTAGGAGACTATACATATTTACACTGTAATATTAATGTTAAAACTAGGAACTATACATATTTACACTGTAATATTAATGTTAAAACTAGGAACTATACATATTTACACTGTAATATTAATGTTAAAACTAGGAGATTACACAAATGTACACTGTAATATTAATGTTAAAACTAGGAGACTATACATATTTACACTGTAATATTAATGTTAAAACTAGGAACTACACATATTTACACTGTAATATTAATGTTAAAACTAGGAACTATACATATTTACACTGTAATATTAATGTTAAAACTAGGAGACTACACATATTTACACTGTAATATTAATGTTAAAACTAGGAGACTACACATATTGACACTGTAATATTAATGTTAAAACTAGGAACTATACATATTTACACTGTAATATTAATGTTAAAACTAGGAGACTACACATATTTACACTGTAATATTAATGTTAAAACTAGGAACTATACATATTTACACTGTAATATTAATGTTAAAACTAGGAACTACACATATTTACACTGTAATATTAATGTTAAAACTAGGAACTATACATATTTACACTGTAATATTAATGTTAAAACTAGGAGACTACACATATTTACACTGTAATATTAATGTTAAAACTAGGAGACTACACATATTTACACTGTAATATTAATGTTAAAACTAGGAGACTACACATATTTACACTGTAATATTAATGTTAAAACTAGGAGACTATACATATCTACACTGTAATATTAATGTTAAAACTAGGAGACTATACATATTTACACTGTAATATTAATGTTAAAACTAGGAGACTACACATATTTACACTGTAATATTAATGTTAAAACTAGGAGACTACACATATTTACACTGTAATATTAATGTTAAAACTAGGAGACTACACATATTTACACTGTAAACAAGAGTAACAAGAGTTTAGGGCTTTAGCAGTGACGAAGATGGACGATGCACTCTGCACCCCATTATTGGTTGGGTGGAAGGGGATCTGATTTGTATAAGCTTGGCTTGACCATACTAAACGGGCATAGAGCCCCGCTCTCCGATGGACGCCGCGCATGGGACCGGACCTCGGTCTTATTCAAAAAAATATTTGTGGACCTTCATCATTTCTAGTTGAGGACCCCTGAGGTTCCTGGTTGGTCAGGTCGTGACCATAGAGCCTCCTGGTTGGTCAGGTCGTGACCATAGAGGTTCCTGGTTGGTCAGGTTGTGACCATAGAGGTTCCTGGTTGGTCAGGTTGTGACCATAGAGGTTCCTGGTTGGTCAGGTTGTGACCATAGAGGTTCCTGGTTGGTCAGGTTGTGACCATAGAGGTTCCTGGTTGGTCAGGTCGTGACCATAGAGGTTCCTGGTTGGTCAGGTCGTGACCATAGAGGTTCCTGGTTGGTCAGGTTGTGACCATAGAGGTTCCTGGTTGGTCAGGTTGTGACCATAGAGGTTCCTGGTTGGTCAGGTTGTGACCATAGAGGTTCCTGGTTGGTCAGGTCGTGACCATAGAGGTTCCTGGTTGGTCAGGTCGTGACCATAGTGGTTCCTGGTTGGTCAGGTTGTGACCATAGAGGTTCCTGGTTGGTCAGGTCGTGACCATAGAGGTTCCTGGTTGGTCAGGTTGTAACCATAGAGGTTCCTGGTTGGTCAGGTCGTGACCATAGAGGTTCCTGGTGGTCAGGTTGTGACCATAGAGGCTCCTGGTTGGTCAGGTTGTGACCATAGAGGCTCCTGGTTGTCAGGTTGTGACCATAGAGGCTCCCGGTTGGTCAGACAGGTGGTGACTCACGAGAAGAGGTGGGCGGAGTCACACTTGTCCTTGATGAAGTCACGGCGGGGTACTTCATGAACTCCCTGAGGGTCAGCATGGGGTCGTCGTCCACGTGGAAGCGGTTGTCCGCCGCCCACGTCTCCATGGCGACCAGCACGATGCGCGTCCTCAGCTGCTCCTTGAAGATCTGGGGGGAGAGGTCAGAGGGCAGAGGTCAGATGTGGTGGGTGGATGGATGGATGGATGGATGGATGGGTGGATGGATGGGTGGGTGGATGGGTGGGTAGGTGGATGGGTGGCTGGATGGGTGGGTGGGTGGATGGGTGGGTGGGTGGATGGATGGATGGATGGATGGATGGATGGATGGATGGATGGATGGATGGATGGATGGATGGATGGATGGATGGATGGGTGGATGGACGGACGGGTGGGTGGGTGGGTGGGTGGGTGGGTGGGTGGGTCGTACCATGTCAGCCATATTGACCACAGACTTAGCGTAGTTGTTGGTCTGACCGACAGACAGACGGTGTTTCTTATACTGCAGAAAGAGAGAGAGAGAGAGAGAGAGAGAGAGAGAGAGAGAGAGAGAGAGAGAGAGAGAGAGACAGGAGAGAGAGAGAGAGAGAGAGAGAGAGAGAGAGAGAGAGAGAGAGAGAGAGAGAGAGAGAGAGAGAGAGAATAGATTAAAACTCAGTATAACCATTGAGAGTGCAAGACGCTTGTCTTACCAACATAGTATCATTGAGGAGCGTCAACATATATGTGTCACATGGTCTGAGGGGGCGTCAACATATATGTGTCACATGGTCTGAGGGGGCGTCAACATATATGTGTCACATGGTCTGAGGGGGCGTCAACATATATGTGTCACGTGGTACGTCTGGTTTGTTTACATTGATCCTATCCGGTGTTGTTTTGACCTCTGACCTCACAGCGGTGCCTTGACTGGCTCAGTAAATAAGGTCACGTCGAGGGAATGAGCCAGAAAACGGAATTAGATTTTCAGCTTTCCAGCATGGAGACGGCACCGAGGAACCAGATTGACGAGTTTACAAAAAAGACGTAGAATTATGTCTTGGATCTCGGCTGTACGGCGCACGGGCGCAGAGACATAGGGCCGATTCATACTCCTGTGTCACCAAATGACGTCACATTGTAGTCTCTACAGAGCCAAATGACGTCACATTGTAGGCTCTACAGAGCCAAATGACGTCACATTGTAGTCTCTACAGAGCCAAATGACGTCACATTGTAGGCTCTACAGAGCCAAATGACGTCACATTGTAGGCTCTACAGAGCCAAATGACGTCACATTGTAGGCTCTACAGAGCCAAATGACGTCACATTGTAGTCTCTACAGAGCCAAATGACGTCACATTGTAGGCTCTACAGAGCCAAATGACGTCACATTGTAGTCTCTACAGAGCCAAATGACGTCACATTGTAGGCTCTACAGAGCCAAATGACGTCACATTGTAGTCTCTACAGAGCCAAATGACGTCACATTGTAGGCTCTAGAGAGCCAAATGACGTCACATTGTAGGCTCTACAGAGCCAAATGACGTCACATTGTAGGCTCCACAGAGCCAAATGACGTCACATTGTAGGCTCTACAGAGCCAAATGACGTCACATTGTAGGCTCTACAGAGCCAATGACGTCACATTGTAGGCTCTACAGAGCTCTAAAATAGGAGTATGAATCGGCCCATAGCGTTCAACAAAGTATCTAAGCACAGCCGTGTTTGTTCGCGACATTTTCCTTGTCCTTGTAAGGTATTTGGGCCCGACGTTCTAACTATCCGTCCTGGTGTTGGTTCACTATGCTGTCGCCAAGAACAAGCTCAATATTTACAAAAACTTACCACCTGGGCTAGAGTTTAAAACACACCACAGTCACTCTATTCTGAGTGATGTGGGCTAGAGTTTAAAACACACCACAGTCACTCTATTCTGAGTGATGTGGGCTAGAGTTTAAAACACACCACAGTCACTCTATTCTGAGTGATGTGGGCTAGAGTTTAAAACACACCACAGTCACTCTATTCTGAGTGATGTGGACTAGAGTTTAAATCACACCACAGTCACTCTATTCTGAGTGATGTGGACTAGAGTTTAAAACAGACCACAGTCACTCTATTCTGAGTGATGTGGACTAGAGTTCAAAACACACCACAGTCACTCTATTCTGAGTGATGTGGGCTAGAGTTTAAAACACACCACAGTCACTCTATTCTGAGTGATGTGGGCTAGAGTTTAAAACACACCACAGTCACTCTATTCTGAGTGATGTGGGCTAGAGTTTAAAACACACCACAGTCACTCTATTCTGAGTGATGTGGACTAGAGTTTAAAACACACCACAGTCACTCTATTCTGAGTGATGTGGACTAGAGTTTAAAACACACCACAGTCACTCTATTCTGAGTGATGTGGACTAGAGTTTAAAACACACCACAGTCACTCTATTCTGAGTGATGTGGACTAGAGTTTAAAACACACCACAGTCACTCTATTCTGAGTGATGTGGGCTAGAGTTTAAAACACACCACAGTCACTCTATTCTGAGTGACGTGGGTTAGAGTTTAAAACACACCACAGTCACTCTATTCTGAGTGATGTGGACTAGAGTTTAAAACACACCACAGTCACTCTATTCTGAGTGATGTGGACTAGAGTTTAAATCACACCACAGTCACTCTATTCTGAGTGATGTGGGCTAGAGTTTAAAACACACCACAGTCACTCTATTCTGAGTGACGTGGGCTAGAGTTTAAAACACACCACAGTCACTGACTCTATTCTGAGTGATGTGGACTAGAGTTTAAAACACACCACAGTCACTCTATTCTGAGTGATGTGGACTAGAGTTTAAAACACACCACAGTCACTCTATTCTGAGTGATGTGGACTAGAGTTTAAAACACACCACAGTCACTCTATTCTGAGTGATGTGGACTAGAGTTTAAAACACACCACAGTCACTCTATTCTGAGTGATGTGGACTAGAGTTTAAATCACACCACAGTCACTCTATTCTGAGTGACGTGGGCTAGAGTTTAAAACACACCACAGTCACTCTATTCTGAGTGATGTGGGCTAGAGTTTAAATCACACCACAGTCACTCTATTCTGAGTGATGTGGACTAGAGTTTAAAACAGACCACAGTCACTCTATTCTGAGTGATGTGGACTAGAGTTTAAAAACACACCACAGTCACTCTATTCTGAGTGATGTGGGCTAGAGTTTAAAACACACCACAGTCACTCTATTCTGAGTGATGTGGACTAGAGTTTAAAACACACCACAGTCACTCTATTCTGAGTGATGTGGGCTAGAGTTTAAAACACACCACAGTCACTCTATTCTGAGTGATGTGGACTAGAGTTTAAAACACACCACAGTCACTCTATTCTGAGTGATGTGGGCTAGAGTTTAAAACACACCACAGTCACTCTATTCTGAGTGATGTGGACTAGAGTTTAAAACAGACCACAGTCACTCTATTCTGAGTGATGTGGACTAGAGTTCAAAACACACCACAGTCACTCTATTCTGAGTGATGTGGGCTAGAGTTTAAAACACACCACAGTCACTCTATTCTGAGTGATGTGGGCTAGAGTTTAAAACACACCACAGTCACTCTATTCTGAGTGATGTGGGCTAGAGTTTAAAACACACCACAGTCACTCTATTCTGAGTGATGTGGGCTAGAGTTTAAAACACACCACAGTCACTCTATTCTGAGTGATGTGGACTAGAGTTTAAAACACACCACAGTCACTCTATTCTGTGTGATGTGGACTAGAGTTTAAAACACACCACAGTCACTCTATTCTGAGTGATGTGGGCTAGAGTTTAAAACACACCACAGTCACTCTATTCTGAGTGATGTGGGCTAGAGTTTAAAACACACCACAGTCACTCTATTCTGAGTGATGTGGGCTAGAGTTTAAAACACACCACCGTCACTCTATTCTGAGTGATGTGGGCTAGAGTTTAAATCACACCACAGTCACTCTATTCTGAGTGATGTGGACTAGAGTTTAAAGACACACCACAGTCACTCTATTCTGAGTGACGTGGGCTAGAGTTTAAAACACACCACAGTCACTCTATTCTGAGTGATGTGGACTAGAGTTTAAATCACACCACAGTCACTCTATTCTGAGTGACGTGGGCTAGAGTTTAAAACACACCACAGTCACTCTATTCTGAGTGATGTGGACTAGAGTTTAAAACAGACCACAGTCACTATTCTGAGTGATGTGGGCTAGAGTTTAAATCACACCACAGTCACTCTATTCTGAGTGATGTGGACTAGAGTTTAAAACAGACCACAGTCACTCTATTCTGAGTGATGTGGGCTAGAGTTTAAATCACACCACAGTCACTCTATTCTGAGTGACGTGGGCTAGAGTTTAAAACACACCACAGTCACTCTATTCTGAGTGATGTGGACTAGAGTTTAAAACAGACCACAGTCACTCTATTCTGAGTGATGTGGGCTATAGAGTTTAAATCACACCACAGTCACTCTATTCTGAGTGATGTGGACTAGAGTTTAAAACACACCACAGTCACTCTATTCTGAGTGATGTGGACTAGAGTTTAAAACACACCACAGTCACTCTATTCTGAGTGACGTGGGCTAGAGTTTAAA